>NW_004949109.1:8418368-8459516 GCF_000317375.1 Microtus ochrogaster
ACCAAGTCTCCTCCACACATCCCGGTACCCATCTCCACCAAGTCTCCTTGCTGCTGCCTTCAGCACGTGAGCACTGTTTCCTTATTTGAATCTCATTTTGCTCTATGCCTTACTTTGACTATTAGATTTTGGGGTGTGGACCAATGACAGTGTGTCCAGGTTTGAAGGTCATGCACACTTATGCTCTTTCTTTCTCTCTCCTGGACTCCTAACTCCCCCACGTGATTGAGCCTGACTCACCAGTTCTTGGATGAGAGCTTATGCAAACTAGCTCCAAACCAGCTCTGCTATCCAAAGAGAGTCCTGGGCATGAGAGAAAGAACTGAGCCACACTACATGGGCACTAGCAGAGCCCAGCCCAAGTTTCCAGCCCACTGTGAGCTAAAGAAATGGTGGGTGTTTGTGAAGCTGGTTGATTATTCTGTAAAACTAGCTAGTAGACGGGATGCAAATGAGGTAATTCTAGCTGTCTAATCTGTCAAAGAACAAATCACTCACAACCCTTGACTATTTCACAATTAAAAGTAGCTAGTTGCTTGGAACATGTTGGGATGTCACAGCGCAATGAAGAGTGGGTCAGAGCTGTCCTTCAAAGGCTTCTGATGTGGGGAAGATGGAGGTATTCAGGTGTCAGCCCACACTCCTCTGGTATCACTGAAAATTCTGAATTTTATATATAAAACGAAAAAGACTTGGAAAGGAATGGAGAGATGCATACAAGCTGGGGAGCCTGGGCTCAGAGAACAACACGGTAAGTTTTCTGAGGTACTTTTTGATCCACCTATCCTGGACTTGAAAGCGAAGATGTTAGCACTCGACATGCCAACAGACACGGTTCCAGTGGAGTCTTCTCTCTCTAGTCACAAGACCAGAAAGGAGACATCCCAGCAAGACGCAACACTTCACAATGATAACCACGCCTCTCCAGTTGAGTGTCACAGGAAACACGAGGCCCCTGCTTCAGCCTCTATCCCCAAAGGCTGTTTACCAGTCTGGATTTCTGCCCTGGAACAGCAGTGATGAGGGAAGTAGAGGCGAATCAATGCTCCCACTAGGTGAGAGAAGGAAATTGGTCAGAGAAGACAAGTAGGAGGAGGGACTGTCCTTCCTGCCAGCTGGTCGTAAACTGCTCTCTACCCACTCTGTGACAGTGGGGACCATCTGGGAGGTAGATTTCCACCCTGTCCCCTGAGAGCAGCAAAGAGTTGTTCCCCCTCCCTTGGGAATGATGTCATAGGAGGGCCAAGTGGAAAGGCAGGACCATCAGTGCTGCCAGCAGTAAAGAGGCCACCCCACTAGAGCTGGCAGCAGGATCCACAGGAAGAGCCAGGGCTCCCTCTGTCTGGCAGCAATGACAGAACCCTCTTTGGCAGACAGTAGCAACTGGGTGGAGAACATGGCCTTCTACCCTCACCTGACAGAAATGAGGCAGCGTTCCCCATCCCTTTCTATGCTAGAGTGAGGTCTGAATGGGGCGGCCAGCAACAGAAGGTTAAATACGACCCAGCGTGATATAATGTGAATGCGACTGAGTATCAAGAGTAAATCACCCATCACAGCAACAGTTGGCAAGCTCATCCGCTGACTAAAAAGACCCAAGGTTGACAGAGTGACAGAATCATGTCACAAAGATTTCTGACCGGCCTTGGGTCATCAGCAAGCATGAATGACCGTGGCTGGCACAGATAGAAAGGTAGAAAGCCTAAGCAAGGGATTTGGAGTTGAAAGAAGAGTTGATCTAGGCATGGCACCTCACATCTGTAACCCTAGCCCTTGAGAGGACAGTCAAGCGAACTGTCATGGGTTCAAGGCCAGCCTGGCTACAGAGTTAAATCCTGCCTCAAAAACCAAATCAAATCAACAACAAGAAGAAGAAAAGAAAAACAAAGTGAAAGGAAGTTTTAGAATTGAGCAATAGCGTCACAAAATAATCAGTGAAAAATAGGATAGAGAGAAGAAAAATTCAGCTGTAAAACAGAATAATAAAAATGACTCTACCTAAACAGCAAATGGGGAGCTAGATGGGTAAACAATGGACAGGACCCTATGCATCAGAGAACTGTAGGAATGGTAGACCATTGGATCATTAGAGTGCCTGACGCAGAAGGACCATGCAGATTGCAAGCTTGGTACTTGCCCTGGGGACTCGGCCAGACTTGGGGTCTAAGAGAGACATGGCTGTCCTTTAGCCTGCTAGGGTGATGCCTTTGGCAGCTCAGTAGGCCAGAGGTCTATGCCACTGTAGCCAGTTCGTTGTGTCATGTCAGTAGCTGACTGCGGCTCCTTCCTGAGGCCTCCCAGAGGCATCCTATCTATTCCTTACCTTGCCAGCAATAAGGAGTTTCCAAGCAGTTAGGATGGGGAAATTCCATAGGTGAAAAACAATCAGAAACAATGGTGGAAACTTTCAAACTGGGCAAGAGGCAGAAGCCAACAGGTCCTGATGCAGAATAAGCCCCAAAGGGTAAACCCCCAAAGCGTTCCACAAAATTCAGAACATGTGTGTAATTGGAAACTAAAGAAAATAAAATGGCTGTCTCTTTATTGGAAAATAGTAACTCCTTCCATAAATGACACAAAAATTTGGATATCAGTGGCCGTGGTGTCCAGAAAGATGGCTCTATGTCTATCAAATGCTGAGAGAGACCTGTCATCCGGTCTTAAACCTAGGAACACTATGATTGGTACATTAGACGTTATCAAAATAAAAAACTTTTGTCCTATGGAAGTCTGTTAAGTATATGTAAATAAAAGCTACAGAGTGGGAGAACATACATATCAGCCACTTAGCTCTCTGAGAAAGAATACATTTGTGAGCCTCTATATTCTATAGTCTAAAATTGATACATAACTCTTAAGTTCAAGTTAAACAAAAGCAAATAATCCAATTAGCATACGAGCAAAAGATGCAAAGAAACGTCAAACTGATGAAGGCAAGCAGATGGCAAACAGCACAGAAAGATGTGCACCATCAGGCGTTAGCAAATGGAAATTCAAGCCCCAGTGAAGTACCATACACACGCTGACAAGACTCTCCAACATAAAAGACAGGACCAGCTCTCAGTGCTGGAGGAGTTCTGGGAAGGTTGGATCACTCATGTGTTGCTGTGGGACTATAAAATGGTACAGCCACTCTGGAATAAAGTGTCTTACAGAGAGGATGGAGTGGAAGGATTGTGGGCATGGCCATAAGTGTTCAGCATGACGACTCTTGTGATGAAATATTCTGTGACTTGACTATATCCACACCTCTGTCCTGCTTGTGGTGGCTGTGTATAGATCTTACGATGTTACCACAGGGAACTGTGGACATTGCTGAGTTTTCTTCCCTTCCCACTCCTTTCTGTTTCTTTCTCCTCCTCCTCTTCTTTTCCTTCTCCCTGCTTTCTTTCATCTCCAAGACAGGGGTCTTTCTGTGTAGCCTAAGCTGAGCTTGAATTCACCATTCTCCTGCTTTATCCTCCTGTGTGCTGGGATAGCGGGTCTGCTCCAAGCCTGTCTTTGTTTTTCTGTGTGTGTGTTCTTTTTCAACGACACCCAAATTATACAATTACTTCATAATGAAATTTAATTTAAAGATAGGTTTATCTTTGAAGTGGCTACACTGTCTAATTAATAGTACCATCATTTACCAGCACAACTTTGGTGGTGTGTGATTTAGCTCCAAATTCTTTGCTCTATCTACTCAATTTCTAGGAATTAATGTGATTACTTAAACATTTGGAAACAAAGGCAGACATACCACTAAAGGCAATACACAGCTTTAATGCAACACAAACCAAGACTTGAGAGCTGTTAGAGAATAAAACATCTGTAAGTTTATACAGAACACTAATGAGCAAGGAGAACCAAAGAAATCTTGCACAAAAAGAATCCTCCAGAAATTCCTCCAGAAAATTTCCTCCAGAAAATCCTCTAGAGTGACATAGAAAGTGTCACTCTACCCAATTTCAAATCACACTGCAGCACTATAGTATTAAAAGAGCAGCATGGTACTGGCATGGAACAGCACATTGACCAGTGCATAGAATAGAGGGTCCGACATTGGTCTCCACAAATATACTACCTGATTTTTTACCAGAAAAAAGTCAAAACTGAACATCAAAAGAAAGATAGCATCTACAACAAATAGTACTGGGAAACAAAGCTTTCAACCCGCAGACAAATGAAACTGGACCCTTACTTCTCTCTCTACACCACACTCAACTCAACATGAGATCCACTACTCTGAAAGTGCCAGAGATAGAGTAGGGAGATGCGCCGGCTTACAGGTGTAGGCAAGGACTTTCTGAACAGGACTCTGAGTGCAGGGAGTCCAGCACGTGGGATCTCGTGAGGCTAAAAAGCTCCTGTATGGCAAAGGAAACCACCAAAAGAGTGGACGGGAAACTCACAGACTGGGAGAAAACCACTGTCTGCAATACATCTGACAAGGCATTAATGTCTAGAATATTAAAATATCAAAGAACTTAAAAATTTCAACATTGAGAAAATAAACAGTCTAGTTAAAAGTGGGCTATGGGTGTTATCAGAACATCTCCAATGGCTAGTGTGGTGATTCGAATGAGCCTTTGTTATAAAGAGGGTGCTTGTTGGTTCCTGGCCACCCAGCTAGCTTAGACCCAAAATAACCACACAGAAACTATATTAATTAAATCACTGTTTGGCCCATTAGCTCTAGCTTCTTATTGGCTAATTCTTACATATTAATTTAACCCATTTCTATCAATCTGTGTACCGCCATGTGGCAGTGGCTTACTGGCTAAAGTTCTAACTAGCGTCTGTCTCTGGAAGCTCCATGGCATCTCTTTAACTCTGCCTTCCTCCTTTCATGCTGTAGGCCAAACCAGTTCTTTATTCATTAACCAATAAAAGCAATACATAGACAGAAGGACCTCCCACACCAAGACTGGTCCCCACAGGCTCATGAATTTGAACATGTGATGACCAGGTGGCACCATTTGGAAGAACTCTAGACCTTTTAGTAGGTGCAGCCTTACTGAAGGAAGTGTGTCACCGGGGGTGCACTTTGAGTACATATAGTCTGGTCCCACTTCCCATTTGATTTCTCTGCTTCCTGTGTGAGGATGAAATGTGATCCCTATTGCCTGCTGCCATGCCTTCTCAACCATGGTGGCCTCCAAGCCCCTGGATCTGTAAGCTATAATAAGTCCTTTGTTCCTGAGCTATTTCTTGCCCATTGCATTTTATCACAATACATAGTAGAGCTAGAAACACTGGAGGAAGTGGTCAGCATCCTCCATTTTCTGGAAAACACAGAGGAAAACTACCTTAAAATTCCCTGCTCCCATAGTCAGAATGGCCAAGATCAGGAATACAATTGACAACGGATACTAGTGTGGATGTACGGAAAGGAGAACCCTTATATACCTAGTAGGAATATAGACTAGTGTAGCCACTGCCGAAACCAGCAAACTAGAAATAGAACCACCATCTGACACATCTGTACCTGTGTACTTCTGGGCACGTACTCCAAGGACTTTATATCCTACTACAGAGATACTTGTTCACCATTGTTCACTGTGGCTCAGTTCACAATATGCAGGAAACGGAATCCACCAAGCTGTTCATCAACTGATGAACAAATAAAGGAAAATGTTAGATGTATATACAACATAACTGAATATCACTCATCTGTAAAGAAAACTAAGCTGCTCGGTGGTGGTGCACTCCTCGAATCCCAGCACTTGGGAGGCAGAGACAGGTGGATCTATGTGAGTTTGAGGCCAGCCTCATCTACAGAGTGAGTTTTAGGACAGGCTCCAAAGCTGCACAGAGAAATCCTGCCTTGAAAAACAAAAGCAAACAAACAAAAAGAAAAATGAAATTTGCAGGTAAATGGATGGAACAAGAAAAAAATTATACGGAAGGTCACCTGGGCCCGGAAAGACACATGCCATATGCTCTCTTTCATATGTGGATCTTAGCTTTGAAATCTTGTTTTGTATGTTTAACCTGAAATGTAGGCTAAAGCCAGGAAACAAGAAATCTGCCCACAGTGACTGATTTCTAGCTATTATGGGAGCTGAAGTATTCAAGCATGGAGGCAGGGAATGGCAAAATTCAATGTTGTTAAAAGGCTTATTCAAAATGAAGGGTGCCTGAAAAAGCTATTGGAAATCTATGACCTTACAACCAAGGGAGAGGGGACTCAATGAGAGGGTATAGGACACAGATGACATGAAGGGGGGCGCTATACTCATGGTTAAAGATTTAAGTGGGGATAGGAGTCCTGGGAGAGGAGAGGGTGGGAGTGGGTTAGCCAAATCTAAGGATGCATGAAGACGCATTCTAGAAATCACTCATTTGAAAAGAAGCATCCTGCCTGGCGGACAATGATGTTCTCAGAAGACATGTCATTAAATGGAGTCCAGGAAGTCTATGCCAGCATGGTCTGGTAGGGCTCCTTTCTTGTTGCAGACTGCCAGCTCCTTGTTGTGTACATATTCGGTAGAAAGAAGACCAGATGGACCCAAGGATTCCTCTTTGACGGACACCAAGCCCGTGGAACCCTAGTAAGCTACATACCTTCTGCAGACCTCACCCCTTAATGCCATCTCTGTGGGTTTAGGATTAAAACACGTGAGTCTGAGGAGTATAGACACCCAATGCTGAGTCCATAATAACTGTTGTACACTTCCAACCTTTCTTGGCTTCAGCTCTGCTCCCCAAAATGTGTTCTAACTTCACCTACTTCTAACTGTATTGCAAGCCCATTAGTCCCTGAGTATCTGGTCTTAAACACGTTTGCCTTACCTGTCCCTCTGCTTCCACTCCTGACCCTGACAGTCTCTTCTTGGTCCAGTAATTCAAGTGATCTTTCAAAGCATGTAGGTCAGAGTATGGTGTATGTTTGCTTGCTCAAAGCCTGCCGATGGCTTTCCATACCCTTCCAATGAGATCCCCTCTCTAACTATGTGGGCATCAGAAGTACTTCATGGCTAGATTCTTTCCACCAAGACACTTACGGAATCATCTCACTGGTCCTGGTAGGACCAAGCTTGTAACCTCTATGGTGTATCTATTCTTCTCCTCCTCCCTCTGTCTGAACATCTTCCCTCTAGATCTTTTTCTCATATGTGACTTCACTCATGTCACCTCTTCATCAACTCCCTTCGCTAAGTCACAATCCTTGCTTTGCCATCTCACTCACTCTGCTGCCCTTCCCCAAGAGTGTTTCCTTTTTCCTGCTTTTCGAGAAGAGTTTCTCTGTGTGACAGCCCTACCTGTTCTGGAACTTGTTTTGTAGACTAGGCTAACCTGAAACTCACACAGACTTGCCTCTACCTCCCAAGTGCTGGGATTAAAGATGTGTGCCACCACCTCTGGCTTCGAATAACATTTTCTTTGTCAGGTGAAAATCTGTCTTCCTTGCCCTGAATGATAAGTTTGTGGAGCAGGACTCGGGTCCATCTTGTGTCACACATACTTAGAAGTGTACTTGGCAGATAAAGTATTTATTAAATGAGAGAACACTTATTTAACATATAAAAATGTAGTAAGAGACTACTCTTTCATTCCTGGCTGCCCAGACCCGATAATCACAAAGAAACTGTATTAATTACAACACTGTTTGGCCAATGCCTCTAGTGTATTCCTAGCTAGCTCTTACATCTTAAATTAACCCATTCTATCAATCTGTGTATCGTCACGAGGTTGTGGCCTACCAGTAAGGTTCCTAAGGTTCTAGCGTGTCCTTCTCCTTCAGCAGCTACATGGTGTCTCCTTGACTCCGCCTATTTTCTCTCTATATCTCTGTTCAGATTTCCTGCCTGGCTTTGTTCCGCTAAGCCATTGGCCAAAACAGCTTTATTTTTTAACCAATGGTAATAAAACATATTCACGGCATACAGAGGGGAATCCCGTATCATAAAAATAGATATTCTCTTATTGACTGGCACTTATTGAACACTACAAATTGTATCTATGTTCTAAAATCTATTTTTGAACACAGCCAGATGCTTTTGGGGATGAAACATATTGACAATTACAATTGAGTGACTGCTTATATTTTCAGTAAGTGATCCTACTTAATCACCAGGATTTCACTCAGTTCAGTGGGGTGACAGGTGTGGAGGCTTGGCAGTGGGACAGGGCCATGAATATGGAGTCCTTGAGCAAAGTATAGCCCACAGGAGGAGATGTGGGAACAGGGGCTGGCTTCAGGTGCAACTTGCATGGATCACAGATGCTCAACCACTTTGTAAATTGCCGGGAGACAGAAGAGAGCGAAAGCCCCAAGCTAGCAGGAACTGGAAGGTGACACAGGTCACTAAAACAAGCCATTAGACTAAGTGACAAGGTTGATCTTTATAGCCAGAGTTAATGTTTAAGATGGAGCCTGGCTCTGGAGTTAAAGGCATAATCCAATTTTGTGCCCTGGTGTCCCAGCTGAGTGGGCTGCAGCCACTGGTTTAGAAGTCTCTTCATTAGGTCTGCAAGGCCTTTGGGTGGTGCCCCCAGCTCTAATAGCAGAAAAGGGCTGCATGGAGCATCATAGAACTCCCCGAAGCCTGAGTGCCACACCATGGCCTTCTGGTTGTTAACAAATGCGTCTAACAAAGCAGCCAGAGCTGTGGACCTTGTCTCTACTGACCAGGGCAGTCTGAGCCACACGTGAAGGGGCCCACAGCATCCATGCCAGTGGGAAGGAGCACTAGGTAGTAGCCGGAAACAAGGCAGTCTGATAAGTTCTACTCTGGCGCAAATGGTTTTTTCACTTGACATTATAAAAAGGTAACTTTTGAAATTTCACTAGACTTACTTCATTATTTATGAAGTGAAGTTTTAATCTTTTAAGCACAGAGAGACTGAAATTCAGTGCTGTGGACTGGGGCCAACATGAACCACTAATTATTTTGTTAGAAGCAGTATTGCTTAGTAACCAGGAAAGCAAGCTCTACAGTCGGACAGACCTAGGTTAAGGTCCAAGCTTGGCCACTTCCTCAGTCTGTCAACGAGAAATGAGATTAATAGCAGTGGCTATCTATCTGATGAGGTCTTTGAAAAGATTAAGGAGGCTTCTATATGTAAGGCAGATTGCCTCGTAACTAGCAATTAATAAAACACTCAGCACCTCTCCACGTCAGCTATGCTGTTTTTCTTAGCAGAAACCTTTCTTTAAAGATCACAACTTTGTTCTTTTGATGTTCACACTACCCTTTAGGTTATTTTCTATAAACTCTTAGATCATTATTTTGTGTTAATTGGTGTTGTTTCGGTCACAAAGAACAGTAACCAACTCTGGTTCATTAACGGGGAGGGGAAGGTAAGTTACTGGGAAAAGCTATGGCAGAACTGTGATAAAGTCACTCAGACTGGTTCTAAACAGGAAAGAAAACATGCAATTGGAAGCAAAGTTTTCCAGCCTCGTGTCTCTTCCAGTCCTTTGATGGAAGGTGAGCCTGTAAGGGACCGTCACCAAGAGGGTGCATTTGTTTTTGGTCACCACATGACAAATGTTGTTAGTTGCTTTCCCCACTTCTGGGACAAATGCTTAGTCCTGAAGCAACTAAAGGAAAATGGGTTTGTTTTGGGACACAGTTTGAGAGTACAGTTCATCAAGGTGGAGAAGGCAGGGAGGTAGGAGCTGGAGGCAGCTGGTTACATGGCATCTGCAGACAGTGAGCAGAGAGAAGAGAGAGGAAGGCTGTGCCCAACTCTACTTCTCTTTCCCATCCGTCAAGCACGCCAGCCCACATTTACAGTCTTCTTACCTTGATTCACATGATCTAGAAAGCTCCTCACAGACGCACCCGAGGTTTGTTTTAATGGTCGTTTTACATGTCGTCAAGTTTACAGTCAAGATAAACTACCACACAAATCATTACCAATTTATCAGGTTTTTTTTGTGAGAAATTCAGTATGAACCTGGGTAAAGTTACTTGGGTCCTATGCCCAGGGTCTCATCTGGCTGGGTTCTTGTTTGGGGGCTTTGAAAGAAAATCCATTTTCAAATGCATTCAAGTTGTTGGGAGCACGCAGTTCCTCGTTGTTGTAAGAATGAGTTTTGTTGTTGGTTCTTAGCTGGAGTCATTCTCAGCAACCTGAGTTCACACTCAGTCTCTATCCTTGTGGACCTCTCAAACAGGCAGTAGGTGAAACTCTTTTTACTTGCTAAGACCTAATGAGAGCTCAGAGCGACCTGCCCATGATGGTGCTTTGCATAGGGGACACGGACACTAGAAGTTGAGGATCTCAGGACACCGTCCTGGACTGAATTGTGTTGCTGTTAAAGCCAAGGATTGACAAAAGCAGAAAATGTGGCCCTATTTGTAAACTGGCTGTTCGCCAATCTGATGGAGTTAAGAGAGAGTCATACTAGATTGAAGGTGGAGCAAACTCTGATAGCCTTTCCTTATATAGAGAGAAAAATTCAGGCTCAGAGATGAAAGCTACAGAAAAATAGAGAAAGAAGCTGGAACTGTGCTGCCATGACCTAGAGGATGTGGGCAACTATCAGAAAGAGAGGAAGTATGGAGGGAATTTTCCTGACGTGGGGGTCCTGCTGGGACTCCGACATCACATGTCTAGCTTTTAATATGACACAAAGGCAGTCTGCTGTTTTAAGCCTCCAGCTGGCATTAGGTCACTATAGGAATCCTTCCCATCACAGTGACTAATGAGAATGGGTGGGCAAGTGACCCCTACAACAGAGACACCCAGAACAGAAAACTATAGGTTGTGTGTGACAAGTCATGGGACAGATTCCTCTCGCCTTTCAAAAATATTTTTACACATTTTTCTTTAAGAAAAAAATCATATTCACCCAATAATGACAAGGACAGCACATGTCTGTGCCATGGACTTGCAGAGACACATCCATGTTTGTTCATTCATTTATTTGAATAGTTTTCTGTCTGAAACCATGTGTGGGATACAGTGTTGCGTGAGAAAGGTACCAATGTTGTTAAAGCGTTCACCACCCCTGGCTTCGTAATCTGATAAATGCTATTTTTAAATACCTTGATCTTCCATTTAATCATGTGCAAACAAGACTAGTCATGCCTTTTCCTCGAGCAAGCTGGTATTGGATGAGGATGCCCCAGAAAGCAGCCGTAGAGAGCCATCGTGCACAGGGCTTTTCAATTCTTCACATGGTTTTTCAGGGTTTTTTAAGTGAAATTTTCTTTGGTTTTCTTCGTTTTATAATGACATCTCTCTTTCTGGATTCTTCTGTCTCTGTGGCAGGTATCTCTAGGGTATAGCTCTCTAAGATGAAGGAGATAATTTCATATTGATAATTAACTTTTTGTGCTGGCTGCAGTGCCTCTACTTTCTCACACAGTATTTCCAATTTCTTGATATGTCCCCTCTTTCCCCTTACAACTGGGGTCCCTGGAAGGTGTTCTTCATGAGTCTTATGGTTCTACTGACCACATGACATTTCTGGTCCTCACCAATTTTCCCTTCTTTCACATGAGCAGCCATGCTCTCTGTTATGGCCCTT
The DNA here is from genome assembly GCF_000317375.1 of Microtus ochrogaster. NCBI lineage: Eukaryota > Metazoa > Chordata > Mammalia > Rodentia > Cricetidae > Microtus > Microtus ochrogaster. The sequence goes on from NW_004949109.1 coordinate 8,429,839, forward strand.
GTACCCCCTCCTTCCACATTGTTCTACAGCCACAGGACATATCACTGTTCTGTCGTGTGGGATAATTGTCTGTATTCTGCCAATCATGTTTTAAATAAATGCTAATTGGCCAGGCAGGAAGTATAAGCAGGAAAACCAGACAGGAAGTAGAGGTGGAGCAAAAAGTACAGGAGTATTCTGGGAAGCAGGAAGCTCCCTCTGCCACTACTGTCCAGATCACGGAAGAAGCAGTATGTGATCTGCCTGGCTGGAAAAGATACAGAGCCATGTGGCTAACATAGATAAAAATAATGGGTTAATATAAGCTATAAGATCTAATAAGTAGCCTGAGCTAATGGGCCAATCAGTTTATAACCTAATACAGACTCTCTGTGTGATTTTTCTCTGGGACTAAACCACAGCACCTCCCCTTTTTGTTTAAGTAAGAGAGTTGTAAACCTACTATGAAATTATATACAATAAGAACAAATATCCTATTCTAACTAGCTTAAGTCTTGTATAATAAATAACTTGACCAAGTCATGAGAGGAAAGTAACTACATTTATATAGTCTTCAACCCCATCTAAGATCCGAGAAGGGAAATAATGTTACCTGAGAAATTAGAAAGTGCAATCAAACAACTTTCAAAACATGCAACAAATCACAGAGACAACTGGCTAACTGGGCAATCACCCAAAGTCAAGCTGAGGGATTGAGTCAAACAGCAGATATTTTCTTGTATTAGTCATCCTGAACCATTCCAGCAGCTGACTAAAGGGTGGAGTACCCTCTAAACAGGCTTTGCAATCCACTTCTCCTCTTGGGTTCCCCTATACTCTTTCACCTGTCCCCCAGAAGGGCCCAGATGTTTCTGGATCCCAACAATGACCAGATCTGGAGCTGTTTCCAGGAGGCTCCTTAGTAACCATGACAACAGACCTCTAAGCCTAGCTGTCCCCTTGGGGCCAGACCCTACAGTGAGCAGAGGCTCAAAGTCTTCATCACAGCATCGTCTGACTCCCTTCCTGGTCTCCATCCATCATTTGTTCCTTTCTTCCCCATATCTTTATCAGAATTCTAATACAAAGGGTACATCCTTCTAGATTTTCTTTTAACAAAGGAAGGATTTCAGAAAGAGGTAAAGGCAGTGAATCAGGGGAAGTCAACCGAACAATATATTTACCTCAGTTGAATTTATCAACTTGGCCCTAATAAGAAATATTGTGGTTGAATAGAAACAAATGGAGAGAGAGCTTTCTTCCCCATAGTTTACAATTGCAGCAGCACAGACTCTCTGTCTACCATTTGAAACATCCCACGTGGGAGACATTCACAGTCTGAATCTCCACCAGCAATGTAATTCGGTACTTAAGAAAAATAACTGTGTGTCAGGCATTCCTGCTGGAGAAATGTTCCAAAGAAAGTCGGGTCCAGATAAAACAGCCATTTCAGCTGCGCTGACGCAGGAAGACTCCGGTTCATAGTTCTTTGTTAGTGGCTTTATCTGGGGTAGCTTTAAGGTTCTAAGACTTAAAAGGTCAGTTTTTCCATCTTTTCTCAAGTTTCTAAAATTATTATTTTTTTTTAAAAAGCGGTTTTAAGTTGGCATACAAAAGAAAATTCATCATTTTAATTCACTGGCAGACTACTGTGTGTCATTGCATGATAATCTGAAAACAGGATTCCTTCTTCAGTGAAAGATTTTTTAATTATTCACGTGGAAGAAAGCTAACTAGCACTATTCAAAAATAGGGTTTTATTGCGTATTATAGTATTATTAGTGTCGATTTATCCTTATTCGCACCTTTAGTCTGTAAACTGAGGTCGAATCTAGCTACTCTTAAGCAAAGAGCGCTGTGTGAAGGATTTTATTTAAATCCCACCTAAAATCTGCCAGGAAAAAAAAAAGCATATGGGAGCTGACAGCCTGACGAGCACGTGCGTGCTCCAGTGCGCATGCTCCTGGGATGGTCCGTGGGAGCCTGATGAAAGCCGGGGAAAGAGCAGAAACAATAATTAACTGACACAGGCTGTGAATCAATTATCTCCATCCAACAGATCCGATATCAAAGCGAGCCGATGTCACTCTGTCAGAACTACAGCCCAGGAACAGAAGACAGCGCCATGGCCAGCTTCCTCTCCGAGTGTTCCACCTGTGGGTAGGGAAGTGATTGAAAGACGCTTAGGTTCTCCGGCACTGGCATCCAGGTCTTGGTGCTCCCTCTTCCTGGGCCCAGCAGACACTTCTGATCTCAGATGCTCCCTGGTACTGCAATGTCTAACAAGCAGAAATGAGCTGAAGTTTCGCCCCTCCATCCCAGCCACACGGAAACGTCCAAATGTGTTTTTTTAATTATCGAGCAACATATTGTTTAGTAGCAGATGAAGTCCCAGCAATCTTTGCAAGGAGAGATGTTTACAGGGCTATGAGGCTAAATTGGAAAAATGTAAATTGGTTATGATTGAATAAGCATCACTGCTGGGTTTTTGTTCTTCCAAAGCAACCTTATCTTTCCTCTGTAATGGAGAAAGGCGTAAAGATGGAAAGTTTCCCTCATCTAAGTAGCTTACCCTTTTATGTGGGAAACAACCTGCATATCATTTTAACAATGGATTTGTTTCTCTGTAAAGTGTGTCCTTTGTGTCTGCCAGGTACACTGTGGCCAGCATTCTGTGGTTGGGTAAAACCTGTAGAGTCTAATCTTGTGGTCTGTGCTTTGGCCTAACTATGGAGGAACAAGAGGCGTTAAGACTAGCTGGAAGGTTCAAAGATTCCATCTACAATATGTGGGGGGAAGAGTGTGTGTGTGTGTGTGTGTGTGTGTGTGTGTGTGTGTGTGTGTGAATCAGAGAGGAGATAGCTCTGGGACGTGCCATCCTGAGTGAGACCCTGTCATTGTACAATTTCAGTGTCTGGCCCACTAACCTGAAGATGCTAGGCATTCAGTAGTATTTGTTGATCTAGTTTCTGTTTGTATGCTCACAATCTTTAAAATATCAGAGACTCTGGGGCTGGAGAGCTGGCTCAGTGGATAAGTGCTTACTGCTCTTGCAGAAGACCCAGGTTCAGTTTTCAGCACCCATATGGTGGTTACAGAACAACCTGGAACTCTATGTCCAGGAGACTTGACACCCTCTTCTGGTTTCCAGAAGTACCAGACACACATGTTATACACACAAACACATGCAAATGAACACTCATGTGCATAAAAAAAATCTTAAAGACAAAACCAAGAAGCTCCAGGGGCTCAACACGATAAAAGGGAAAGTCCCCTGCAGGTGCAACTGTTCAGGCCTTTCTGTGGGTGGCCTTGCTGCAGGGAGTGACCCAGGCATCTTCCCATCTAGGTAGGACTCTCGTCGTCCTCTGGCTGTAATTGTCTTATACTCTATACTTCCCAAACAGCTAAACACAGAGCGAGGGGAGCACGTTTTGAATATTTAATTCTAGAAGGTGATGCCTCACTCTCTGGGTCAAAGTTGTCCTGTTAAGAACTGTTTTCATGGCTCGGAAGACATGAGAGAGCTAGGAAGTGCAGTTTGTCTCATTGAGAGAGATCTCATTACGAGAGATAAAGCTCTCTCAGTGAGTGAGTTTGGTGAGTATCTAGCCAAGCTTTGTTATGATAGAAACCTGATAAAAGTATAATAAAGAGAACGATCAGAGAAGCCTGGGCCATGTGATATGTGTTAGTCAGTGGTCATAAACAAACACCCAGAAAGACCAAGGCCAGTGCAGCCACACGCAGCAGTTGAGTAACAGGGAAGGGTCACACCTAGAAAATGAAGACCCGGCTGGACCATGATGGTAAGCGCTTGGGGGGCACAGGCAGGAGGGTCTATGTGAGTTTGATGCCAACCTGGTCTACAAGAGCTACTTCCAGGACAGGCTCCAAAGCTACAACGAAACCCTGTCTTGAAAAACCAAGAAAAAAGTAAAAAGAAAAAGAAAGAGAATGAAGTCCGGGGCCAGGTAATTTCTTAGTCTTCAAGGACCGCTTAAGTATTGCTAGGAAAAGGAAGTGACATAGGAAGCTGGGGTTTGGGAAGGTGTCCTTGAGAGGGTCAGATCCATAGACCACTTCCATGGTTAACCATTGAGGAGCTATAATCTCTGAATTTCAGACAGATGACACTTGTTAGTTGTGAGTCGCATAAGCTTAAAGCTACGTGGTACATAATCACGCTAGTATCTTCCATTGGTCAAGCGTCAATCATTTGCCAGGCACTACACACGCATGCGTGTGCTCATACATGTGTGCATGTACACACACACACTCACACGGCATCTCTGACTCTTTTACTCTTTCCCCAATCTACTAGTTTTCCTTACTTTTCATGAAAAAAGAAAATTTAGAGAGGTCTTCCTGCCACGCATTCCGTGAGCAATAAAGCTAGGATCTGAGCACAATAAACCCAACCCTCTAGCCCAGGGTAAAATGCAGTAGCATCTTTGCCCACACACCCTGTAAAACACATGCATATGTAAAATGAATATTTAATAACACAGTGCATCAAATAGCCATTGTTGCATAACAAACCTCCCCAAAATATAGTGCTTTAAAAACAATTCGTCACTATTTCCCACAGAGCTGTGGGTTGGCCGGGCAGTTCTGCTGATGTGGGCTAAACTTGGCTGGCTGGGGAAACTGTCTTGCCTGTATCCATGAGCAGCCAGCAAGCTTACTAAGGGATTGCCTGATCCACAATGGCCTCAGATGGATGTTTTGGCTTAGTTCCCCTTGGTTTCTCCTCCACCGGGGGTTTAGCCCTGTGTTATTCACAAGATGATGGCAAACTTTAAGAAGAAACTAAAAACACACCAGGCCTCTTGAGGGCAGGCTTCAAATTGGCATACCATCATCCTTGCCTTGTTGGCCCAAGAGACCACCAGACCAGCCCTTATTCATAAGCAGGAAAGGATGACCTATTTTCTGAAGGGAAGTACGGAAAAGGCCTGGACAGAAAGAAGGACAGAGAAGGGAGCCTTTTTTTTTCCTTTTGGAATCTTACTACATCTAATATTTTCAGACATTTTTCCTATAAAACTTAAAAAGAGCAGATGGGAGAACAGAGTGCTATCCTAAGATGTGGCTGCAATGGTCAATCTTTTTGTCCCCTGGCTAGGTTTAAACATACCTCCGAGTGTGCCTGTGATGGTGGTCCCAGAGAGAACTAACCGAAGAGGGAAGACCAATTTAAAAGTATGTGGCACCCTCCCAGCGGCTGGGATTGCAGATGGAACCAAAGACCCAAACTGGGAGTAGAGGGTAAGCACCGGCCTGCCTCTCTCTCTGCTTCCCGGTGGATGAGACCAGCGAGCACCCTGCCATCACAGACAGCACCGGTCCCCCATCCTGTGCCTTCCAAACCACGGTGGATGCTCTCCCCTGCACTGTGAGCCACAACCATCCTTTTCCTGCTTATGTTGCTTTGTGTCGTGTGCTTGATCCCAGTAACAAGAAAAGTAAAGGCCACAATGGCTTTCCTAATTAGTGCACAGCACGGGAATCCTCTAAGCCTTCTGTGCTGTTCATTCCCATTGGCCTACGAGGTGTAGGAAAGGACAATGCACTAAGTGGATAAGTAGCTCTTTTATTTCGGGAGGCAGGGCATGAAAATAACCGTGTGCTCAGGCACATGAAATAGCTTTACAGTAGAAGATTTTTTTAAAGGCAAAACAAAACTGAAAATTTGACTTCCTGTGTGCCCTGCAAAGGAAAGGGGGGTGAGGGAAGAAACTGTGAATGTGTGATGAGCAGCTGGCTTTTATTTTTAAACACATATTATTGCTACACAGATTGTGTGTGTGTGTGTGTGTGTGTGTGTGTGAGAGAGAGAGAGAGAGAGAGAGAGAGAGAGAGAGAGAGAGAGAGAGAGGCTCTAGCAAGCGGGGATATCATTTCAAGGGAGCGCTAATGAGATTGGCTCCATCTTTTCAGAATAAAGTGAGTCTCTTTCCCCCTTCAGTATATGGAACTGAGGAAAGAAACAGCAAATCCTGAGAGGAGCGAGTGCTGCAGACTCTCCCTAGGTGGCCAAGAGACATTTGGAGCCCCTGAGCTGGGGCTTTAGTGGCTGAGAACAGATCATCCTACAGGGAAAACATCAGGACTGCTCACGTGGGAGCCTTCAGCACGTGAGCCTGTGGACGCTGAAGACTGTGCCCAGAGGGAGGATGACAAGGTCACTGTGGGAAGTAAGGTGCTGAACGGCTACTACCGTGAGCTAGACAAGTCTGAGCAAAATAAAAGTGTAATACTCCCAGAGCCACAGGGAGCAGGGATCAAGCACGCCCTGTTCCCCATGATCACTGAGGAGAGAAGTCAGAAATGGTAAGACAGTACACCCACAATCAAGTTGTTTTGTAGGGGTTTTGTTCTTATTTATTCATCTTCTCTGGTGTAGATGGGAGGTCCTGTCGACTGAAGGTAAGGATCTGTGCACCCTGACCAAGTGCTCTATCCCCCCTCCTTCCTCCTTGGCCATCCTGAAGGTCTTCCAGTGACTGACTTACGGAACCTATCGCTCCCACCAAGGCTCGGTGGAAAAGCTGTTCAGGAAGATGACAGAGGCAATGAGCAGCCATGACCACAGGCAGCTCTGTCTAAAGAGAACTGAACACAGCTGAGGGTGGGGGAGGGCCTTGTGCAAACCAACAAGCAAGCCTGTGGGCCAGACCAGCCTGTTGGTGCTGCTCCACGGCCTCTGCTCCACCACCTTTGAACTGTCAACAAAACCAGCCACTCTCGCCCTTGTCCCAAATCAACACAAAGAGTCAACATGACTTTTTGTTTTCTAATTACAGGTTTTACTCCTCTTTCTGGGAAAAAAAAAAGTTAAAACAGTGTTGCAAAACTATGTGCCAATCTCAGGAAGCCTGTGTATACATGACTGGCAACACTGAAATGTCACCTTAGGGTTTTCCACCGAGCTGAGCACACATATCAGGAAAACAAAATATGTATTGAGGGGTAAGGAAGATGTTGAAACCTCCTGTTTTCTCTTGAAACATGAGATTTAGACAAAAAGGTTATTGTGGGTTTTTTTTTTTTTTAGTTATATAGGTAGGATTTAAGTAATGCAGTTGCAAAGACAGACTATAGCTAGAGACCAGCGTGGTTCAGCTTTTGCACACTTTCGATGGAAACGGCAGCAAACAGACCCACGCTAGCTTACACATCCTCCCGTAAAGTAAATACAGAGAAATCCCCTATTTTTCTCACTTAAAAGTCGCTGGAAACATGACTGTGTTCTTCTTGGTTCATTTTCCCACCACACCCCCACAGCAGCATATCTCAATTTCTGTGGGTGCTATTGGAGAAACAGCAATTTTCATTTGTTTTCTTAAGAAAGGACCTTACTGTCTTCCGGTGTGCCTCAGACTGGCCTGGAGTGTACCATGCCCTGGTGCAGAGTCTCAAGTCCTGGGGTTACAGGCTCATACCTCCTCAATAGGATTTCTGTACCTCGATGGTAGGTGTCTCTGCTGATCCCCTAAGCAGGATCAAACCAAATTGAAAAAGTAAAAGACCAGGTTTATTTTGAGCAAAGCGACTTCCAGGTGACTTCTCCATCTCCAGAGATCAAGGTGGGAGTAGGGGCAGGGGAAATCACCTGACCGAATTAAAACAGGGTGCTTACCTACCCTGTAGTTGAGGAGTGATGACTTGTCTTCCACAAGCTGGCAAACTTTACGTGGAGTTTGGGGGGAGGGGAAGCTACTGTGGGCACCAAGAATGTCAAACTGGGCTTTTTGGAGCCTTCCTTTTTTGTGGAAGATTCTCTGAGAGGGTGGGGTTTGGAGAGACAGGAACGGACTTTTTGCAGGAGCTGGAAGTTCCAGCCCAACACTCCTCACCTGGTGATCCAGAATTTTGTGATGTTCTGTATTAAGTTACAACTGAAAATGTCCTCTCACGGATAGATAGCCATTTGGGTAAAATTAGGGCCATTTGTCTCCATTTTTGTTGATTTTGTTGGCCCTAATATTTGATCTCCTTTGACCCTTGAGAGTCTTTGAAGGAAGTCTCCAGCCAGCATCAGCCCTGACAGGGATGAGGTGAAACCCTCAGAAATCAGCTGTGTTCAGGGTCGCCGCTCTTCTCTCGCGGATGCCATCAGCTGATTGCCGACACCTTTTGATTGAGATAATTTTAGGTCAGTGTGCTTTCCCCAGACTGCATCTAGCAAAATAAATGATAAAGGGTTTGTCCTGTGAGGAACCCTGTGGCTGATTACTGGCTTTGGGGATGTTCTTGAGAAAGAGCTCTTCCGTTTCCAACACATTCTCTCTCTCCCTCTCTCTGGCACACACACACACACAAACACATACCAATCAGACAATTACCATGTTACTCTTAGTCTTTCAGAAAAGATCTAAGCGATGGAGGCAGCAAAACCTGTTTGTCCGTCCCTGCCCTCTGTTTTGCACACTGCCTGCGGCTGCAGCTCTAGGCTGTTACCTGGTCTCTGCTCCGCCCTACAGAGCCCTTCCCTGACACGCACCTGGCTCGGTGTCTCCCACTCTTGTCAGTGGCTGACAGCCCGCTGTCTTCTCTCCACCTTTACCTTCCTCTCACATCCACACAGCACATCTCTCCTCCCCAGTCTCCCCCGGCACCCCGACGCCCCCATTTATGTTCCTCGGGGTACAGTCTGATCTCGTGCCCCTCCTCGCCCCAGTTGCTTTTCTTGGGAAAATCTGCCCATTGCTCAGATTCTGCCAAAAAAGAAGTCCAGGTACTGGCAACCACAGAGCAAGAACCTTCCCTTCTTGGAGGGCAAAGAAACTTGGAAACAGCCACATCCAAGCCCCGCTATGCTACTGGAATGCAGCGCTTCTGAGACATGGTGATTTGCATGTGTGTTTCCATGAGAACCTGGTGGTTGGAAAAGACAGGCTCATGCTCCAGAAACAAGGTCGGCTGTTGGAGCTTTGTCTCCCTAGGAAACAGAGAAGCAGGCCAATGCTAGGGCTTCAGTAAGTCTTTAAGTGGAGAGAAAACACATTTTGAGTTAATTTTGGACGTGTCCATCTATAACCTGTCCTGATGATTCATAAACTAATTTCAGAGAACAATCAATCCTCTGGGTCGTGAAGGAGGACAGGGCTGGGCTGGGCTGGGTAATTCTTCTGCCTGGCTGGCTTCGCCTGAGAGAAGTCACCTGAATTCAGTGGGTAACTGGTCTTCCGTAGAGGAACCATGACCATGGTATTTCTGTGCCTATTCCCTGGTGGTAATGGCTCCGTTTTGGTTCTCTCCTCTCCCTATGCTCTCAGAGTCTCTCTCTAGAGTCTTTTCTGGGTCTTCAGACTCTTCCCATGGCTGCTGACTACGGATTCAAAAGTGGGCTTTCCAAAAGGCAGAAGAGGAATCTGAATGTCTTGAGAGCTGAGACAGGAGTGAACCCGCTGCCTCTTCCATCTCATTCCCATGGCTATAAGTAATAAATACAGAGAATCTATGAAGATACAGCTCATATTCTTTTTTCTTTTTCTTAGCAGGAATCGGCAAATTGTGTCTTTTTAGATCAAAGCTGACCCTCCACCCATCATTACAGATACAGGTCTGTGGAAACAGCTGGCATTATTAGTTACATATGCTGTCTATGGCTGTTTTCACACGATTGTAGCTGCTATGGAGATTGCACAGATCACGTAGTCTAAAACATTTACAATATGGCTTGTTCTAAAAATAATAATTTTCTGATCGCTATTCTGTAGTCGCTTATCATGGAACAGTTCCTTTATGGGCTGTGCCTAGCAGTCGGGGCCGAGGGGACAGAAGGAGGGAAAGGGCACCTGTAGTCTGCTTTTTCCTTGGCAGGTGTAACACTGTGGCAGGTGAGCTAAACTGACATTCTTGTGTGTAGCCTGTGGGGTTGTCAGGCCCTGTTAGCTTCAGCACAGTGCACATACAGGCGTACAGACCTGGGAACAGTTTGGAAAGTTTACAATAAGGGAAAATGTCTGGCACAAGACACATACCTGAGATCAACATCCTGGCACTAGACTGCAGGCCTCGCTTGCAACGGAGCAAGAAGAACCTGAAGTTTCCCATATGTACACAGGCCCTTCCACTGTGTGCGACTGTCCTCACCACAAAAAGCAGAAAGGAAGAGACCCTGAGGCCATAAACTGTGGCAAGTTCTTCTTTCAAAATCTGAGCTCCCCCTCGCAACTCACCCACCAAGTGAGTCCAAAGAATGGCAGATTGTGTGTAGGAAGCGGACTTCATCACTGGCGATTGCACAGCTGCACGTAGAATAGAAGCCAGAGGCTCTGTTACTGGGCGATTCTATGAGTTTCTTAGATTCTTTTAGGCTAAGTCTACACTGGGAAGGTCATCATCACCAGGCTTTAACTCCAGCCTCCAAATAGAACTGGAATGAACCTCCCCTTGGGGAGCGGGAGCCCATTCCTGTGGTGGGTCATAAAGTGCAGTTTATGAGCACCTTGGCCCAGATCCACCCTAGTTTGGATGCATAATGACCTTGGGCACTGCAGTGCAATATTAATGTTGAAAGGAAGCCATTAAGGCTAGGCGCCTACCAAGAAAATAACAGTGGAGCTAATTCAAATGACTCCCTCCGAAGTTCCTGCCTCTACCCCAACAACAAGATCACTTTGTTTTACAAGTTAAAAGCTGCAAGGCCACTCTTCTCCTTTGCTAATGAGCAAATCACTGGGTGCTGGAGACCAGAGCAGGCAGCAGAGTTTTCAGCTGGCTGGCTCAACCCCTGTGCCTTTTCTCCAGTGGAACCCAGCACGGTTGGAAGAAACTGAAGGCCTGGGAGGGGGGCCAAAGTTTAAGACAGCTTATCCATGACTATCTATCAAAGGCTCAAATCTTAGTGTCTGAATCAATTCTCTTCATGCTCACAATGCCTTGGGGTTGCCTGAGCTCAGCTGGGTAGTTCTGAGTCATCTTGAGCCACAGGCCTCTAGGCTCACCTGATTTTGGAAAATGCAGGATGGTGCTAAGCTGCAGGGGGGGGGGGGGACTTGTGACCAGATCACTGAATATCTCATCTTCTTAGTCTCCACGATGCCAGGCTCTCTCAAAGCACAGCAGCTGGGCTGTAAGAGGAAGAGAGCAGGAGTTTCACGCAACCAAAGGTCTGGACTTTGGGGATGTCATAGCTCCCATATGCCACTGGCAATGCAATCATAGGTCCAGTACATATTCAAGAGGATGAGGACTGGGCTTTTGTTACTGGGGATTGGAGCCCAGGACTCCATGTATGCCAGGCAAGGGCTCCAAGATTGAATTGTTATCTCTCTCTTTTGCTTGTTACTTTGAGACAGGGTGTCGCTAAAATGCCCAGGCTGGCATTGAACTCACTCTGAAGCCTAATCAGGTCTTGAACTCCTGACCCTCCTGCTTCAGCCTCTAGAGTGGCTGGAGTTACCATACCCTTTGATATAAACTGTGACATGGCGACCCATGAAGGGATTGCTGGAGGCTTATCACTTATGGTGATAATAATAGAATCAATAGGACCGGAACCTATCCTATCCTGCCAAGCCTGATGGGGTACACTTCAGAAAGCAAGACAAAGGGAGAAGGAATGAAGGAGGAAGTGAAGGAAGAAGAGAGAGAAGAAGGGGAAAGCAGGAAGGAGGGAGGGTGGGAGATAAGGAGGAGGGGGAGATATTTCTAAACTCTGCAGTAAACGTGGGCCATAGGTAATGTTTTCTCCTAGCTCAGAGGTGGTCTGCTTTTATTCTATTAAGGTCTTCTACTGATTGGATGAGGCCCACGCATATTATAAAAGGTAACCTGATTTACTCAAAATTCTTTGATTTGAACATTAACCTCATCCTTTCCCAGCCAAAAACTTAACTAGAACTACTCCCACGAAAACACCCAGAATAGCATTTCCTGAAAGAACTGAGTACTTTGACCCAGCCAGGTTGATGTATAACACTTTGTGTAACCAGGGTCAAACTTAGGGCCAGACAACCGCAGCCAGCAAAGAAGCAGTTCTTCCTGTCTTTCTACCTTGTATCTGGTTTAGATTTTCCTTTATTTCTTCCTGGGTTTCTACCTCCAGGTTCTCCTCAGAGCCTCGACTTCCTGACCGTGGCTCCCTCTCTCTTCTATTCTTTCATTTTCCATGGTAGCAAAGTAAACACAATCGCCCTCTCCCTGGCTGCTGGGCAGAAGTAGAAGTGCTTCATTTTGGGACACTTGGGGAGTGCAGAGTTCTGAGGATCATGGCAAGTGAGAGAGGAAGAACACCAGACTAGATAATCCAGCAACTATAAGCCCTGAGTACCCAGGCCTGGTGACTGCCCCTCTCCACCCTGAGCTCCTCCCCTCCTTCAGACTTATCATTCTAGACTTGTACCTTGTGTGTCAATTGAAGAAGACTAGAGGAGGTCAAGCTTAGCTCACTCCCGGTCTCTTATATGCTCTGCAACAAGATGCATCTGAAGAACCCACAGTTATCTTTTGTGTTTTGCTTTGTTTTTAAAAGGCAGGGATTTTCCAGTCTGTAGAAGGAAAGAGCAGCATCTACCTGGGTTGAGGGAAAAAGATGAAATTTTAGTTGATGGAACTGGGCTTGTGCTAGGAGAAGCTTTATGGCAAACAGTCCCCACTTGTGTTCCAGGGGCAGCATGGTTACCCCAGGGCTGGGTAGACAACATCTGTGTAACTTGTCTTTCTCCCTTGTGCTCCACACCTGGCTTTGAAGGCGGAGAAGCAGCTCTACCTTAGCAAGCTCTTAAAGCTTTTCTGCTTCGTACCCTTTGCCCAAGGGAAGCCCCTTTGCTTGAACTTTTCTTTATTTCCTGGAATGCTTATTAAAACCCAGAGCTTTGTGTTTGCGTGCACACACATACAGAGACATGCCTGCATTGCCCTTCAGTGGGTAGCTCAAAAGAAAGAACTCTTGAACCCACACCCTGTAGAATCAGAAACACTGTCTAGGTATCCAGATAGTAGTGACATGCAGTGAAAACTCTGAGTAAAGAGGAAACGTAAGGCATTGAGGGAGAGTCAAGTACATCCTGTGTAAGCGTGCAGATCTGAGTTCAGATCCCCAGCACCCATGTAAAAACTAGGTGCAGCTCATGCTTGTAATTTCAGTGCTGTGGAGGCAGAGACAAGTGGATCCCCAGAGCTCACTGGCTGGCCAGACAAGCCAAACCCGTGAGCTCTAGGTTCAGTAAAAGACTTTGTCCCCGAAAGCGAGGTGGAGAGTGATGAGAGATGGCACCCAACACTGACCTCTGGCTTCCATCCATCCACATACATGTGCATGTACAAGTGCATGCACACACTCATAGTCATGTACATCCCACACACAAACACACACGTACAAAGCAACAATGTGTGGATGGCATATATACAGATGTATATATACACATGCATGCAAAATGTTCTAGAAGGATAACTATCAGTATGACCATAGACAGAGAAGGGGACATTTTACATTTTGGTCTATGTAATTTATATTCGTCTTGTGTCCTATACAAAGCAAGAAAGCACCTATGTCTTCATCTTGAAGGCATGTGAAGTAGGTGTGTGTTTGCTTGTAGTTAGGGCTGCGGTAGCTATGGGCCATCCTCATTCATGTGGAGTTCAAGATCAAGATCAAGCACCAGCAGATAAAGGTGTGGTCATTCCGTTTCTGTAAAGTGGGCTGAATAAGTGCCTTCATGTCCCCAGGGAAGTGTGACACAGGACATATCATATGAGCTAGGTAGAGAGCTTTCCCCTGCCCAGAAGCCTTGATCGAGCCCAGGAACCAGGCTCTGTGAAGACGTGAGCATCCAACCCAAGCAAGCAACGCCTGGAACAGGTGGAAGGGTGACAGGTGTTTTTAGTCTTCGTGAACAAGAAGTGATAGCGTCACATTGACTTCCCTTTAGAACTGCAAGGTGCTATCATCACATTGAGCCTGAATAAGATTTGCAAGTTTTAAGGTTTTAATTCAGTGAACAGGAAGACTATTCTCTTTTGAAGAGATCTTTACTTATTTCCTGTGTGCCAAGGCGTGATCTATGGGAGGGATGGCAGCCGAGGGAGAAACAGATTAGTGACCTTGGCCTCAGATTAGTGACCATCATTCTTGACCTTATTTAAGTCACAGGCCCTTTGTAGAATCTGATTTTAAATAAAACACAGGTGTTTACTTCAGAAGAGGCACCTAGAAACGTTTGCCTACGATTTCCAGGTCATGAGCCTTATTTGACAACCCTCCCCTCTGTTGCCTCCCTATTAGTGAGCCTAAGGCTGAAACAAAGCCTTGACCACCGGGAGATATCCATCCCCAGTCATCTTTTCCTTTCTTGCTTTGGGGTTGACTAAGATGGCAGGCTGGTTTTGAACTCATTCTGTAGCCTAGACAGGCCTTGGTCTTTTTAGCCTCCAGAGTACCTGGGATTAGCAGACTGGGCCACCACATGAGTCATTTGAATAATCTGCATAAAACACAGACAGCCATTGAAGGCTTCAGAAAGGAAGCACTTCAGCAGGAGCCAGATTCCTGTTCACTCAATCAAACAAACCTCCCCAAACTACCACCTTTATTTGTGGTAAAAGAATTGCAAAAGCTTTCCATGCCTCTTATTGTAGAAGGCATTTGGGGGCCTGGGATGTCCTTGGACACGGGCAGTTCAGATTTCCTGAGTAGTCCTGGTAGATGACAGTTCATTCTGATGATGCATTCTGAGTAGAAACAGTGACATTGTCACGTTGACCTTTCTCACAGAAAAGAGGCAGAGTTGTAACATCGGTCTCTTCAGGCGCCAGAAGCAGAAGACTGTGGAGTGCACCCTGCATGCAGCATTGCCACACCGGAGGGCAAGAGAAGAGCATTTAGAAGTTGGGGTCCACAGAATAACACAGCTGCAGCCTCGATCTCGGGTGCCTCTCCTGAGAACTGGGTCTGACCCTTGTGTGCCTCTTGCCACAGTTGGCATAAGGGTGGTAAAATATCACCCATGGTGTTTTCTCCTGTGGAGGTGGTCAGAAGCCGCAGAGCCTGGGAAGATGGAGGAGGAGCCTAGGATGAGCTGGACCTGCAGGGACAGGGAATGAAGTTGCGCAATCCTGGGGACTGCCAGTGGAGGATCAGAGAGACACGGAAAGTGTTTCCAGGGCAGGATGTGAGATGACCCCAGTGGGACCTCTTCCCTCTCATCTTCTGCCTCCCAGCTCTGACGCTTGCCTGGGGGTAATGAATGACTTAGCTGAATGGGAACGTCAAAGAGAAGCAGAATTAAGTTGCTATATATACACGAGAAACCCCATTTCCCACCCTTTCACACAGCACCTCTGACACCAGGGTGTTTGTAGCAGATGCTGCGAAAATTTGGAGAGAGATGACACCGTGCAGAGAGCAGCTTACAGTAAGACTTAGATCCTCTGAGCATTCCAGCTTCCAGCAACCCTGCTGACCCTTGACTCCCGCCCCCTGCTAGCCTCCTGCCAGGATGCTTAGGTTCTCCTGGGTGACCTAGTAGGGCTTCTTTTCTCGCCTCTAGGCTGCTGAGCCATGTAGCCTTTTCTTTGTTTATCTTTCTTTTTCATTATTTCTCAGGATAGCCTATTTTATTCAGAGCTAAGTAGGCAATTGCTCTCCCTACGAAGGTCTCCAACGCCAGCATCTGAAGCTGCATTGTGTCTCTCTGATGCTCTGATCCTTCTCTGGGAAGAATGATCAGGCAGGCGCGCTATCCTGGGGTGGGGTAGAGTTCCATTATAGTCTCCAAGGCGAGCAAACACTTTCCCTAGCTGTCATCGGCTTTCTTTGCACTTATGTGATGGGGTGAGCCAGCAGCATGACAACATGTCCATTGTGTTCATTTTGTCCATGTCGTATTGATCTGGAGGCTGTAGATCAATCAGTTTTATAGCAAACCCACAGTCATTGTTAAGACAACCAAAGTAAACAGCAGCCGCTCCAGTAAACCAGCACAACCAGGGCCCCTTCGTACACTCAGCCATGTCCTTCTGTGGGAAGCCTTGCATCCCTGAGCTCCTTTACTGTGGAAGGGAAAGGGGGAGGAGGGACAGCAACCACAGCCGCCACCACAACAAAAACAATAGCAATAACGACAACAACCCACCACCACAACCAGGGCTGGGCAGAGAAACCCCAGGTAAAATATGACAGAAATAAAACAGCCACACAAAGCAGCAGAGCTGTCTACAATACTAAAGTGAAACACAAGTCAGCACTAATTACCACCATAAGTTAGCTTTATTTCCTCCTCCGATCCCACATACTGCACGCTAGGGGTTTGACTAGAAAGAATTGACCTAGAGAATACTGAATATGCTTTTACCTGGAAAACCGTGAGCTTCATCTTACGAATGCTTTTAGTTTAGGCAGAAGACAGAGTGAAGAGGGTGCTGGGATGGTCCTTGCTCTCTGCAGCACCCCAGCCAGAGCTTGCCTATGGGCTGAAACCTGCCAGTGCAGGAAGGGCTTCAGGTAACTCTTGTGTCGGGATTTGGGACCCTCCTAGTCCCCATGATGCCACCTCCTTTGTAGTAACCTCCCCAGTATATGTAGGGATGGACCCTTTTGAAATCATTAGTGAGCCTTAGAGGGAAGCAGGAGGGTTACAAGGTCCAAGTGGGCTGGGGCTGTGTGGAGACACATTCTCCAATTTCAGAGTATGAAAAGGGCTAGATCTACAATTCAGTGGTAGGATAGTTGCCCAGCGCAAGCAAGGTCCTGTGTTTAATACCTAGTACTCTGGAGGAAGGAAAAAAGAAAGGAGGGAGGGAGGGAAAGAGGAAGGAAAGGAGAGAGGGAGGGAAGGAAGGAAGGAAAGAAGGAAGGAAGGAAGGAAGAAAGAAAGAAAGAAAGAAAGAAAGAAAGAAAGAAAGAAAGAAGGAAAGAAGGAAGGAAGGAAGGAAGGAAGGAAGGAAGGAAGGAAGAAAGAAAGAAAGAAAGAAAGAAAGAAAGAAAGAAAGAAAGAAGAAAGGAAGGAAGCAGAAAAAGTTCCATTTTACTTCCTTTGGGATGCTGAAATAGGACTGTGGTAAAGGTGAGGTGTACCAAGTGTGCCCAGAAACCCATTTCCATCTTTGTAACAGCTGACACACAGATGGAGAGGAGTGTAGACACAAGTGCGGGATGGCCTGCCACACACGGTCCCTCCGGCCCAGTGTAGCTCATGGACACAGAAGGGAATGAAGTCGTCCTCACGGCCCTGGCCGGGAAATAGTTCCAGGAAATAATGACAAATTAAAAAAAAAAAAAGGAAATCTATTTATGTAGTATGTAGTACGCCACCGTTAGTGAGGAAGGTGTAGAAAGTAAGAAAGCATCTGCATTTATACAGGACCTCATTTGCATAAGGACACACTGGAATGATACACTCAACTTTAATAAAAATGGTAATTTGCAGGGGGCATGAACGGCTTACCGTGGGAAGGCCAACAGGCGCAGACAAAGGTGAACATGAGACTTCTCAGCCTTTTTCTTGCTAGAGTTTTGATTTCTTTGACCCCTGTGATAGTGGCTGCTCAGATATGTAAATTATTTGAATGAAGGAGAAGAGTTACTAAGCCTATCCTCCTTCTCCACTTGCTTAACTCTATCTTTTTTTGTTCTTTAAGGCATAAGTTGCCACACCGACTTATCCATTTATAAGCATGAATATGTGATGTGGGCCTGCAGGCTAAGAGTGTACACACCTCTGCTGGTTCACACTGACCACCTGGCTAGCTGCTGGCCACTGAATAGTAACAGGAAGGTTTCAGGAACTCTGATGGAGACCTGTACCCCTGGGCTCCTCTGACCCCTAACACTGTTCCCTGAGTTCGACATCTAGTAACGTAACTCCAGCCCTCTGTTCTTATACTGACTAGTTCCCGTAAGGTGAGAGACCCTTGTCAGACAGCTCCTTAGACTCAGTGGGTACCCAATGACTACAGTTTAAATGAATGAATTCATGAGCTGCTTGCTAGAAGGCATAGCCTAAGAACAGAGGCAACTGAGTGGCCAGGAGGAGGCAGGGTGGTCTCCTGCTGATGAAAAGTGACTTTAAAGACCATGGCGCAGGAAGAGGGATTGTGAGGTTTGAAGTTTGTTTCTGAACAGGAATGGGTTACCCTTATCAACCCTCTGATCAGGAGCTGGGTCCCTACACGAAGCTCAAGAGACGCTGGCTCAGAAATGATAGGACTCTGTAGAATCCTGGGCTTGTGGAGTCTAAGGAGAAACTGCCTGTGTGTGTCTCGACTTGGCAAACCCTGCTTGGTTCCCCACTTGCCTTGTGCCATTGAGGCCATTAGACAGCAAATACAAATGAGGTTCTGCCAATTACACAGTGCAGGGCTAAGAAGCTGGCTTCCAGTCTAAGAGATAGCACTGTTGTTATTTGTCTTGAAGATTTACCTGCCGCACTCTGCCCAAATAGAACCTTAACTTGATCAGTTTCAACCCTAAACCCCTGTGTTTTCAAACATGGCACTTAAATCATTTGCAGAAAAGCAAACATTTCTTTAAGCGTCACATCTTCCTTAAATATGAATTGTTTAAATACAGATGGGGTCAGGTTTCACTGCAGTTTATGATAAGTCAGCCTCTGGCCCCACCTTCCAGTAGCACAGGTTAGAAGTTAGAGGTTAGAGGATGCTCCCAGCCTTGACCATCAAAACAGACCCACTGATAAGGTGTTTCTGCCTGTAAGCTTTCATTTATGTGCGGTTCACCTGTCATGCTGATTCACAGAGGAAGGCCAGCCAGTGAGAACAGGTCTCCTTCCAGCTTTAATTACTGTAGACCCGAAGATGAATGACTGTCCTTGGGGAGCGACCACAAAGGACCAGGGTCGCAGAGGGAAATGGCTTGAGCTGTCAGCTTCATCTGTGGGCCTGATAAGCTGCAGGGTGAGATGAAAAGCAAGCCGCTCAGCTTGGTCAGCAGCCGAGGGCCGCCAGCATCAGCATTAAGCAAATGAGACAGAGACAAATTAAAACCGTTTTTGGGATCAACAACTGTCCTTGGGCCTCTTACTCGTAACTGGCTTTCTGTTTTCCCAGGGCTACAGCAGGTACAGATCCGAGAGGTGAGGGGAATGAGATCGGACTGCCAGAAAGGGCCCTGGAATGGGCAGGTGGCCCTGGAGGCTGCCAGCCTGCTCCCATATGCAGAAGGAGAGCGGAGGGAGACACATGCACATTTGAAACAATAAAAAAGAGAACTGATTCAAACAAATGCAAACCAGGAAGCAAGGCTCCACAATGGGCAGAAAAACAAAGCAGAGGCAAGAGCCACGTGATAGAAATAAGCCAAACAGCACAAGGAGCAGGAAAAGGTTCAGTACCAAAACACACGCGGGCATCAGAGCGGATGTGGAACTGGCAAAAGCAGAGACATGTAGAAGACATTACAAACAGAAAGCCTGAGGGGAAGAGATCGCTAAACACTGAATATAAGACGGAATAAATACGCAATGGAGAAAGTTAAAATCTTCTGAAATCTTCATGTGTGTCACTCCTCAAAACACCTGCCAGGAGCAGTTCCGAGCACCTCACGGCTTGACTGACTTGCCCTCCCACAGGCAAATGAACAGATAAGACCAGAGGGAAGCAAGGCGGAGGAGACCGCAGCTGCGGGAGACAGCCGGGGTACGCTGACGTGAAGATGCAGCAGGGCTCCTGGGGACCCTTGATGGAGGGTCAATCCCAGGAAGTGACCCTGAAGGCCATTCCACTGCTCAGCTTCTAGTTCTCTCAGGGGACTCTTCTATGGGGTGTTCCTCAGATCCTCAAACGGGCCCTACAGGGCTCAGCCCCAAGTGTTCACCATGAAAACTTGCTGGTTAATGTATGATTTCCACAATATTTTAATATGTCTCTTTCCTGCACACATGTTGTATGTTTTGTTCTTGTTCAACCTTCCTCCACCATTGTCCTATCCTTTACCCCCTCTCGTTAACCTGTTTCTGAAGCAAGCAAGTGTAGGAAATCCTTTAACTTAGATACTATTTGGATATGGTGTCTTAGGGTTTCTATTGCTATGAAGAGGCGCCATGACTATGGCAACTCTTACAAAGGAAAACATTTAACTGTGGTTGGTTTACAGTTCAGAGGTTTAGCTCATTGTCACTACGGCTGGGAGCATGGTGGCACACAGGCAGACATGGTGCTGGAGAACTAGCTGATAGTTCTACATCCAGATAGGCAGGCAGCAGGAAGAGAGAGAGAGACACTAGGTTTGGCCTGAGCATTGAAATCTACAAGCCCACCCCAAGTGACATACTTCCTCTAACAAAAACACACCTACTCCAACAGGGCCCCATTTCCTAATAATATCATTCCCTCTGGGTCTGGGGGACAGGCCATTTTCATCCAGACCTCCATATTCTACCTCCTGGACCTCATAGACTTGAAGGAATATCATAATGCAAAATGCATTTTGTTCAACTTCAGAAGTTCCCAGAGTCTATCACAGTCTCAGCATTGTTTAAAAGTCAAAGTCCCTGCTGAGTCTCATGCAATCTCTCAACTGTAATCCTCTGTAAAATCAAACTCAAAAACTGGATCAAATATTTCCAACACATAATGGCATGGGATATACATTACTGTTCCAAAGGGGAAGAAAGAAAGCATAGTAAGGAAATATTGGACCAAAGCAAGACTAAAAACCAGCTAGGAAAACTCCAAACTTTGCTTCTTCATGCCTGATGTTAATGTGTTCTTCAGATCTCCAATTCCTTTCAGCTTGAACATGCCCCCTCATTCAAATTTTTATCAGCTTTCTTTTTTTTTGATGATTTTTTTTAATTGCCTAAATTTGGCTGTCCTAGCATTCACTCCGTAGACCAGGCTTGCCTTGAACTCTGAAATCTCCACATTTCTACCTCTAGAGTGCTGGGATTAAAGGTGTACACCACTACACCTCGCTCTAAGATTTTCTTTAATTCCTTTTCACGAGTTGGATGCTTAGCTGGGTGGAGCCTGACTCTGAGGTCACCACCTCCTTTATTCCATTTAACATCAGGCTTTTCTTTAATCTGTTTATCTACTTGAGCATGAAATTTAGCTCCTTTACACCCCCTAGTGCCCCTTTTCTCCTCAAACTGTACATCTTCTATTTTTCCTTGCTCAGCATGCTCCTTTTCTTTAGTGATCTGCATAAGTGTGGCCACTAATAACCAAGCAACACAGTCTGGAGATTTCCTCTGCCAAAACTCTGCAATTCAGCCTTAGGCAGATTTTTCGGATAAGAGCAAAAAGCAACTAATTCTTCACTAAAATATCACAGCGTGATCTCTAGGCCACATACTAATATTCTTCTCCTCTGAAACATCTTGAGCTGGGCCCCACAGCATCAGCATCAGCACCACTGTCCTCCATGCTCCTACTAGTAGCACCCATTAAGCCCAGCTTAAAATGTCCAATTGATTTCCTAGTCAAAGTCCCATACTGTTCCATATTCCTCCAAACAGAAGAATGATTCAGACCTATCACAGTAATACCCCAGCCCCTATACTAACTTCTGTCTTTTTTTTTTTGAAAGACACCATGAACATGACAACTCTTATAAAGGAAAACACTTAATTGGGGGATGGTTTATAGTTCAGAAACTTAGTCCATTATCATTATACCTGGGAGCATGGTGGCAGGCAGACATTGTGCTGGAGAAGTAGCTTAGAGTTTTGTTTTTTGTTTTTTGTTTTTTTTGTTTTTTTTTGTCTAGATCAGCAGGCAGCAAGAAGAGAGCATGAGAGTAGGCCTGGCTTGAGCTGAAATCTCCAAGCCCACCCCCAGCGACACACTTCCTTCAACAAAGACACACCTATTATAACAAAGTCCCATCTCCTAATAGTGCTACACCCTATGGGCCTGGGGGACAGGGCATTTGCATCCAAACCACCACACTTGGTTATGCACATTATCCCTCTGTTGTGTTACACTGGGGAGGTATGACATCTGCTCACCTCAGACAGGAAACTGATGACAGGTCAAGGTAAAGATATCACCAAATCCAACTTGGTGAGCCAATGAGGTATTAGGGGTTTCCTTACAGGAATGTGGGTAAGAGGATACTTACAAGAGCAAAAATTACTCAAAGACAGCAGCATCGCCAAAACCCACACCAGCACGGGTGACAGATTATAAAAACTGTCAACTTGGAGGACAACAGCCTGCAGACAGTTAGACAGATGGGGGAATGTCCTTTGAAGGTTCTCAGTTGACCTGAGCCTCTTCCAGGTAGCTTGACTGGTCTATGCTTCTTCTAGGTGGTTGGTGGCCTCTGCTTCCAATCACCTTAGCTGGTCTCTACTTCTTCTAGAGTGTCTATCAGGAGTCATTCATTACTGCTTATATATTCTTCATTCTTGAGGAGGGAGGGACCTAGCAAATTTGGTCAGTCTCTGGGACTTCTTGAAGCTGTTGAGTTTTTTGTTTTCTTTCTTTCTTTCTTTCTTTCTTTCTTTCTTTCTTTCTTTCTTTCTTTCTTTCTTTCTTTTTACCTCCTTAGCTTGATGAACTTCTCTGAAGGGTGGAGTGTTTTGCTTCCCCTTAAAATATCCCGTTGTTCACACCCATACCAACATCTTGTAACCTATCCAGCATCCCTCTAAGATGGAAGGTTTTAATCTTGGAGAGAACTGCTGCACAACAGTTTTCTCTCCTAATAATACCCATGGCAGTCCAGTTCCTTCATCTGCATGCCCTATGCACACATACCCTCTCCAAACAATGAACTTAGCAACTCCCAAATTTCTCAAACCCCTACATGCATTCAGCTACATATATGTTCATTTCTGAACAATAACACAGATTTCTCCATCCCTAATTAAGGTAATATTTAAACTGGTTCTATTTGAGTCCATTCCCCATGTATCTTGTAGGAAGAATAGAAGGGCTGATCAGGCCTGAATTATTTTAGGGTGTATGCCCAGAAACGCAATCTGTGTCCTTCAAATGAACCTTTTGGGAAAATCTTCTATTTATCATCTTAGGCATATGAACATTGGCATGCACATGATTGAAATCTGAGGAACTGTGGGAAGAAACATGCACAGTAGAAAAGAAAATACGATCTAATCTATCAAGCAAAGTACTCATCTAAACTCTGCTCCTTAATAACCAGCCTCTTCTTCCCATAAAAAGGCATCATAAGCTGAGGCTGGGAGCCCTGTTTTTGACATTCAAGAGGCCCAGAACCTGAAAACACCTTCGCAGACTCCAATCACTGGTAACATCCTCCCTGGATGCAGATCGGCATCACAAATAATCCATTATTCTCTCTTCTCCTCCTGATACATGTAGGATCACTTCTCTTTCCCATTCCTACATTTCTGTTTCCAAAGCAAAATAAAATAAAGCAAAACAGGGCAACTGATCTACCTGGATGCAGACCTGTGGTCTAGGAGCTACTGTGAAGAAAAGCCAAAATGAGAGAGTATATAAAACAATACCTCTGGGAACAGAAACAGTGGATGACTCCGGGACACGTTTAGGACATGATTTGTCCAAGGGCAAGGAGAAGGGGTAAAGGAGGGTCAAGTTTACTGAGGTTTCTGCCTTTTACAACTCCCTAAATTCTAGTTTAGCTGGCTAATTATAGTAATCAAAGCAGTGGTTTCCCCATTTGGGGGAATGGGCTCAGGAGCAGAAGACAGCCTTAATTTTGACCACACTGAGGTGCATTCAGGGTCAACTGGGCATGCCCAGTGGTGTTTTCTAAACTGGAGGTCTGTAGATTATATCTCTCTTAGACAACTGCAACGTGCATTTTCATATTACAAGCTCGGTAAAGTCCCCCAGAAATGCAAAGTGTTTGGTTTTTCTCCAGCCTCTTTAGTTCCAGAATTTATTTCCTTGGTATACATGCTGGGAAAACCTTCCAGAGCTTTCAATTATTTACAACTGACTTGGAAAGGGTTTGAGTTCCGTACGAGAACGGCCTGCTTTCCCAGTGACTGAAGCTGGCCCCGCTCCTGACAGCCACGTCCCCACCTGAAGTCTCCTTACTGGGGTGGGGGGGGAGATGCTTGATGTGTGGTGACAGTTTCTGCGGTTGAGAATTTGGGGTAGTCTTGGGGGGGCGTATCACTTGAGACCACAGGGCCTGTTTTTATAGCTCTGGTATTCCAAATACAGACCTTTACTACAATACAAATGAGAAAATGACCAGCCAGTACCTCAGAACAGGAGTGAAAACCCAATAACTGGTTCACAGCAACCTTAGGATCAAAGGAGGGCAGGGAAAGTACCTCGGGGTCTCTTTTAATCTTTTTATTTTGTCTTTTACAACGTAAACTTTCTCAGGTATTTTTAAATACACCGATCATTTTTTTTTTCTCATTCTATGTAAAAAATGAAGCCAAACCAATTAGCTTATTTGGAAAACCAAAGCAACACGAAGGTAGGTAGAACAGACAAGTTCTGCATAAAGGCAAGGAAACTGGCTGCTATACCAGGCATCAGGAAGGAAGACGTGCATTCTTGTGTGGCTGCAGGGTAGGCAGAGGAGGGCTGGTTCCTGTGGTCAGGTCATCTTAGGGTGCTGCAGCTTTGTTCCAATCGTGAGGTCAGTGCTCACAGAAGCTTTGACTGTCGCTTTGGCTTTCTTTCATGTAGACCATTTTGATAGTCACTTATGGTGGTGCCCGGTCCACATCTGAGTGTAGACATGCATTTTCAGAGACCAACGGTAATCTTAAAAACATGATTAGATATGTGGGTGGATTATCAAACTCTGATGAGACCACCAAGGTTAGAAGCTTTTTTGGGAGTACGGTCTGTAAAGAAAAGCCAGACTCAGATTAAAGGCCTCTCAGGTTTTTCCTAACCACAAATAATATTATCTCTGGCCTACAGCCCAAGCAGGACTTCAACCCCTAATCAGTAAATTTCTCCATTATAGACTTTTAGCTCTAGGCTGGCCACACTGCAATACCCAGTGCTACTTATCAAAAAGACTCACAGAGACTGTCAGCTGCTGTAAGACCTTCATGCTATAAATAAATGTGTTATTCTTATAGATATGGAAGTCCCTAACCCTTATACTTTGCCAACTCAGATTCCCTCGAATGCCTCGTGTTTCATGTCCTAGATATTTTCTTTTCCACTTTTATAAATTATTTTTCTATTTAATAATTAATCTATTTATTTATGTAGAGAATAAAATAAATGCACACTCTCATGCTATTTGGCTTTGCTAATTACTTTTCTTTAGAGTTTTATACCGTATGTACATCATTTACACCCACATTCTTGTGTAACCCCACAATACACAATAATTTGTGCATCAAATTATTGATCTCATCTTTATCATTGTTTTGTACACACACACATACACACACGTGCTGAGCCCATTTAGTGTTGCTCACATGTCTATGTGTTTAGGGCTGACCACTTAGGACTGGATAGCCTCTTAGAGGCGCATCCCTGGAGAAGACCGGCTCCCCCTTCTCCGCAGCCATTCACTGTCTGCAGCTCTTCATCTATAGACAGGCCTTGTGAGATCTCCTCCACCTATGTTCGTATGCCATGTTTGCAGGTTGGCTGGTGCTGTCCTCATGCACATCTTGAGATCTCTTGGGCACAGCTTCCATGTCATATTTAGAAGACACTATCTTGTAGCAGACACCCTGGTCCTCTGGCTCTTACATTCTTCCCCCTCTTCTTTGATGTCGCCTTAGCCTTAGGTGTAGGGGTTTGGTTGTAGATGTATTAACTGGGGTTGGGTACCCCATCATCTCTTGTTCTCCGCATTTTGCGATGTAATGGTCTCCATGTCCTGCAAAAAGGAGCGTCTTCGATGAGAGATGAGAGCTGCACTCATTAGAGAGCATAAGGATAGGTACTTAGGATATAGTGAGGAATTATGTGGATTAAGTGGCAGTACTTAGATGTCCTTTAAGGTTTATGTATTTATTGTATATATATATATATTAAGTAAACATAAAATAGTATACTGGGGAAGTATTATATAAGGCACTTTTAAGTAAACATAAAATAGTATGTTTCCCTATGGCTTTTTTAAACATCATTAGTGTTAGTTATCCCTCCTCCTTCCCTCCCCCCTTGTATTACTGTCCCTTCTCTAGTTAAAGCGCACCCCATTTTCCCATTCCCCCACATCCTAGATCTTAAAGCTGCCTCCTTTCGCATCCCTTCAGCACCCCAGTCCCAATCTCATTTTTCTTCTCAATGGACTGATGTGCGGATTTGGGGTAGATGACTCACCTGAGCCTTAGTTCTCCAGGTCCTGACAGACAGCCCCCACAGTCTTCCAGGTCCTATGCAGTAAGCAGATGACTTAACTGTGCATAGTGTCTCAGAACACACAGATCATCTTCTTTGTTCTTCTGTTTGCTCCTAACCACCTGCTAGGAGTTTCGCCTTTCCTCGCTGACAGAGAGCACGGAGTCTCTAAGCCCAAGGCCCAGTTATTATCCTGGAAGGTATTATGTCTGGATTCATCTTGATTCTAGGGTACACAGCTCTTTAGTTTTATTCTATCCAAGCCATCTTCCGATTCCCAGCACTGGAAACTGTCTTAAGCCTTTTGAAGACTAATGGGTTACTGTTGGCTTAGAATTCCTGGGTATGGCCTTATGGCTAAGCCTTTACATAAGTCCTGGAAAAGCCATAATGACCAAGTTCTCATTTTGTGGGAACGGGAACAGAAGGCTTTTGATAAATTACAAGTCCTTTTGTTCAAGACTTTAGCGTTACTACAGCTCAACAGACCTTTTAAATTGTATGTTACTGAACACCACTGTGCGACCCCGAGAGTTCTCACCCAGGCTTTGGGTCACATCTACGACCCGTGGATATTTATCAAAAGAGCTTTGGAACTGGATCTCGTGAGTTTTGTGGATGAGCTTGCTTAACCTTTTATAGTCTTGGTAAGGGTCCCATCAGTCTTTGGGGTTGCTGTGTCTAACTGCTCTTTCATCTCTCTTCTCTCACTTAGAGTCTATTCTTTCTTAGGTGGTCCTGGGGCAATCTAACTCCACATATGTCTTGGGTCCCTTGATTTGTTCTCAAGGCCTGAAAGTTGGCAACAGTGGGAACCTTAAATCTCTCTGCACTCCATCTCAGGTATAAGTAGTCAAAGCCCACTTGATACTCACCCTCTGAATCATTTTTCAGGCCTCAACTCTCGAGGGAAGAAAGCAGGGAGTTGGCTAGATATTAATAGGCTTGAGAGTAATAGGGAGTGAACCCTTTCCCATATTCCACGGCACAGAGAACCAGACATTGAAACTATAGGGCCCTGGTTACTGGCAAAACACATAGAATCTGAGTTACAACTC
The DNA here is from genome assembly GCF_000317375.1 of Microtus ochrogaster. Lineage (NCBI taxonomy): Eukaryota > Metazoa > Chordata > Mammalia > Rodentia > Cricetidae > Microtus > Microtus ochrogaster. Next base: position 8,457,081 of record NW_004949109.1, read on the forward strand.
TGACCGTGTGTGAAGATGTAATATTCTGAGCTGCCTGGAAAGTCGCTCATAGCTGTTGTTCCAACCCTCAGAAAGAGAGCTGTCTAGCTGGACACTCTGGTTAGGAACAAGAGTCTCCCATTGTTCCTCCCTGGAAAAGTCAATCCAAATGAGCAGGTCAATCATCTGGACAGGAAACCGCCTCTCAGGAAGAGCTATGTGTTCTGGTGACTTTAGAAATAATGTATAGTCTGCCTTAGCACTAGGTTGACACAATGTTCCCTTTGGTCATTGTCCACTGTCAGCCCTCGGAAAGGCTCTGTTTCATGATAAACTCCAGCCATTTTTTACACACACACACACACACACACACACACACACACACACACACACACACGATCTCTGGAGACATTTTGTATGAGATTGATCAAATATTTTAAACAATGTCTGAGAATTAGAGTTTAGACTCATCTAGAGTTTTTCTCTTAAAGCCCATATTTCTTTGGATAAAAAAAAATTTATTTGTTTGTTTGTTTACTGTTTTTCTCTTTCTTTCTTCTTCTTCTTATTATTTTATTTATTTATTTATTAAAGATTTCTGCCTCCTCCCCACCACCGCCTCCCATTTCCCTCCCCGTCCCCCAATCAAGTCCCCCTCCTTCATCAGCTCGAAGAGCAATCAGGGTTCCCTGACCTGTGGGAAGTCCAAGGATTGCCCACCTCCATCCAGGTCTAGTAAGGTGAGCAATTCTTTAAAAAAAAAAATAGCGTGTGGCATTACTGGACAATTATAGTCTCAGGATGGATAACAGAATGGGAGAGGCAGCTGTGGAAAGAGCTCATGCCCCATACCATGGGTGCAGACAAGCTAAATGAGAGCGCAGAAAAGAGTACGAGAGGATTAATAACAGGGGTCAGAAAACAGGAGCCAGGGAACGCACAGCGTGTGGGGTGATGGGCAGACAGAGACGAGGAGCGGACAAGGCACAGGGGGGTAACAGATGAGATGGCAAGCAAAGTGGTGAGTGGGAGAAAATCTTCCATGGCTAATTAGAGATGCTCATTTAATGGGCAAGGAGATGAGGAAATGGAGAGGAATATTCATAAAATTAATCACAGCCACCACAGCCGTGGGAAAGTGGATAATGATCGAGTCAGTGAGGAGAAAGAATGGACAAGGAAGGAGAGACTGAGCAAAGATTGTGTGAAGCCGTGGAAAAGCGGCATCTCTGAAGATGGAAATTAAATTAAATTAGGGAACAAAGAGGCTTGTGATAAGAAATGCCTGTGGGACCAGAGCGATCTGCTCTGAGAAGAGGAAAGGAAAGGGGCAGTCACTTCTTTCCAAACTGATTAGAATCCATGGGAAGTTCCAAAGCTCTCTTTGGAGCTGTCGGCTACCTCTCCGTTCACCCGGATGATGGAGAGTCTTGGGTAGTGGGGCCAACAATTTTGGAGGCAGAGAAGAGGGAGTCAGTGATAGACAAAAGTCTTAAAGGCAAGATGTAGTCAAAGACAGTCTCAAAGAAAGGAAAACCCTAATCCCTGCATCTTACTATGCCATTTGATTTTGCCGGGTCTATTTTGCCATTGACTTTCATTGCGGGGTTAATCTATTCTTTACAGAAGCAAAGAGGAGAAACGATTCTTACTTTTATCATTAGGAGTTCAGAAAAATAAAGCCCTGGTGCTGTCTCCTCAAATCTTCTTGGCGTGGCCACTGTCATTCAGCCAGGAAGTACATTTCCCAGCCTCCCTTAGCATTATGTGTGGCCATGCAGCTGTACCAACAGGCTGCAAACAGAATGGAGTCTAAGACCAGGTCCAGTCCTTAGCAGAACTGGCTGGACTTTGCTGTTTGCTCTCTGCGTTCCTAATCCTGGGGGCGGCAGAGGTGATAGGAGCAGGCACTTCAGCACAGCATGCAGTTCAGGGGACCAGACAGTGGCAGACAAAGCAAACTGTCTCCAGATCTGTCCAAAATATATCTGGATCTTTCCGTCAGACAGAAATTGTCTCTTAAGTGACTGCATCTTAACAGCCCATATCCGTTTGACACATGCTCTAATTCAACATTAACTGATCTTAAATTTAAAGATATCACTAGCTGCCTCTTAGTGTGTGTAGTTTCATACTATCTCTACTTACAGATGCAGACCATTGGGAGATTATGTAAATTATATATATAACATGTGTATAATCAATATATGTAATATACACTTTCCAGTTTAAGAATGGAATATTATTCCTGATATAACGGTGAATATATAGTATATATAATAATGTATTATAGATATATATTTTTGCCCTCATATTTGTTTTGTTTTCTATATATGATACACACACACGTGCATGCACGCACGCATACACACACACACCACACACGCACACACACACACCACACACACACACACCACACACACGCACACACACACACACCACACACACTCACACACA
>NW_004949109.1:8459616-8467465 GCF_000317375.1 Microtus ochrogaster
TCCTCACTCTTGTAAGAGCTTCCCCGTGGCTGTTAACACAGGTTTCAGCTTTTAACCAGTTTATCACATTCAGAAAGATTCCTTCAGACTATGAGTAAAGTCCCCAAAGGGGTGGTCATGGCTCCATGCTCAAATCATTGCAAGCATTTATCCTAAGTGTGAACTGACTTGGGAGGGATGGCAGGCTGTGAGAGAGTTTGTTCAAGGGTCATGAGCAGAGATTCCAGAGCTGCTGGAATCGTCAGCCAAGGTCTCGCACCCACTGGCAGGGTAGCCTTGGGGAACCTACTTTCCCAGCCCCAATCTGTTCACTTGCAGAGGGAGATGGATGGAAACCGCATCCCCTTTGTGCTGTGCTACAAATAGTACAAGTTGGGAATATAAGGTGCTCAGAGCAGGGGCCGGAATGTTGTAAGCATAAAAACACTTGCTATAGTTAGTTGTGGTTATTAATTATTATTCACATTCACCATCTACAGCATTGTCTGCAAAACATCAGCAATGCCCACATTTAATGGATAACAAAACTTCTCAATCCACCCTGAGTTGAAACTCAGTCCAGGCCTGTGATTTCCACAGAATCTTCTTTATTGGTCGTTTGTCCCTCTCTTTTTTCTCCCCCTTTCCTCCCTCTCTCTTGTGTCTGGGGCTTGTTATCTTACATATTCAACACTGAACAAGCCCTGTACAACTGAGCTGGTTCCTCAGCCATTTTAATTTCTTTAGTTTTATTTTGGGACAATTTCTAATTAAGTTACTCAGACTGGCTTGAGTTTGCAATCCCTCTGCCTCAGCTTCCCTATGTAGCCCAGATAAAAGATTCTTGCACCAGCCTATCTAGTAGATGCCTTCCCCTCTCACGGTTCTCCTTAAAATCCATCCTTGAATCACCAAGATGGAGACCATTACGTCACTCCAAAGAGTGAACTCCAGGTCTCGTTAGCAGTAAGTATTTGATAAGAGTCCAAAACAGAAATACAATTAAGTTAGTTCAAATAAAGTATGGAGAAAAGGTTAACGTACCTCCCTCAAGGTGACCGAGGGAGAGGAACTGAGATGCCAGCTTGACACTGTTCTAGAAATGTCACTCCTAACCCTTAATCCCAGACGCTTTATGTTGTTACCACATTCATAGTTTACTTACCGTTTGAGCTTGCCCTGCCTGAGGCTTAGTCCTATTATAGGGCAAGAATCTCAGGAGAGGAACTCCTTTAGTCTTGACTGGGTCTGATCTCCAGCTCTGATTGTACCAGCTGTGGGCAATGGTCTGGGTCTCTTGACACAGCTGAGCTTTCCAGACGTCCCTGTGGGTGGAGGCTGTGAGGGGAAGCAGTTTCTAGAGGAGAGAACAGCCATCATAGAGCTACTTGAATCCCTATTTTCTAAATGATGCCGAAGGCCCTGAGATTTGAAACTACAGGAGAGAGCGAGTTGACAAGTTCCCGGGAGGAGATCTGGGAGAGACAGGGAGACCTGTCAAACTCTCTAAGCAGGATGGATCTTGGGCACCTGGTACTCTCAGAACAGTGAGGGAATGGAAGGGAGGGTCCCACCAAGGAGCCTGAAAGCTGGTGGCAATGAATGCGACAGAGTAGCCCTTGGATTCTGCCGCTGGAGAGTCTGGCGGCTTTCATGAGAACACAGACGGGAAACGGAGCCTGATAATGATGGTGAAGAGGTGACCAGGGTATCCTAGAGAGCCAGCTGTGTATAAAAGGACAGAGCCTGTACTTTTCAGGCCAAACTTGGAAGGAAGAGAGAGTTCTATGGCAGCAGGTAGAGGGGATGGATGTGATGCGGGGGCAGGGGAAGGGACTTAGCCGGAAATTCTTACCATTGTGTCTTTGTCAAGCATGGTTTGGGAACTGGGGAAAGTCAGTAGAAAGAATCGATTAAGGATGAAAGGAGGTGATGGGAGGAGGGGAAAGGGGAAGTTTGGGGTGTGGATCTCAAGAAGATGACGTCTTAAAACACATCACAGGTTTTATAGAATTGGTTCCACCATTTTCCACATGCTGTGGCTGGGGACGGAGCCTCTAATACATGAACCTTTTGGGAGAAATTGCACATCCAAAGTCTAGCATTCAGTCATCAACTTATTCTATAGAAATAAATCAAATTAAGACCCAGAGGCAAGAGACAGAGATAATTACAGATGGTGTCAGCCTTTAGAATCATCAGAGCCCACACAGCAAGACACCTCCTTCAGGAATAGCACACCTCTTCATCCTTCCCAAACAGTTCCACCACTGGGAACCAGCATTTACGTATATGAGCTTATACCACCATGGAATCCCATGAAAATAAAGGTATGCAGCCCTGTAAATGACCCTAACACCCATCTACCCCATCTCCATTCCATCTTAAAACTTTGTTTCTCACAAAAGTTCAAAATTCAGTGACCCATGGACCTAGGGAAATAAGGAATTCTGGGCCAGGAACATGTTTATAGTCCTAGGACTAGAAGAGACAGGAGATGGGAGTTCAAGATGTGATTACTGCATGGCTTTGGGGCCAGCTTAGGTTACAAGAGAGCCTGTCTTCAAACTAACACACAAACAAGCAAACAGAAATATAAGAAAAAGGGATATAACTCTTTTGGGTCTAGATCTTGCAGGCCTTTTCTTTGCAGTCCTTTGTAAGAATGAGGCAGGAATTGACAACTTAATATTGGGTTCTGGGATCAAATTTTTCTGTCCTGCTATAATTATGTACATTTACTTCTATATGTGTTTCCTGCTCTGTTATGAAGCCTATAGGAAGTCTCAGTGAGGTTCATCTGTTTCCAGTTATCCCTTGATTATTTCTGTCTTGGAGTTCATCCTTAATTAAATGTCTGAGATAAGTAGTAAGAGAAGCATGTCCTCGTCTTTGTATGTTTTAAGTATTTATTATTTGCCTCCATACGTGGTTCATAACTTTGTTAGGCTTAAAGTCCTAGGTGAAAATTACTTTCGTTGGAAGCTTTGAGGACTTTGCCCTTGTCCTCGAAAATAAATATAATGTTTTTTTAATCATATGCAAACCATTCATCCTCCTCCATCTCCCCTAGATATTTTCATTGTGTGTGTGTGTGTATATATACACATATGTATATCCACATGATAGCATGGACTATCCAGTGGAGCATGGGCAACTTACTAGAGGTCATCAACAACCATCAACTGCCAATCAGCTCCTCACCTTGGGGTGGGATATTGGAATCTCCTCCCTTGTCCATCTCTGGATGGGCAGCTCTTGGGGAGTTAACTGGAGCTGCTGTGGGTCCACGAACCCAAAGGCCATGCATGTCAGCACTTCACAGCATGTCCTTCCTCTGTCTCTCCTTCTCAGCGATGGTCTCTGAGCCTTGGGATGAGCACTTGAAGACACTTAGTCTCAGCACGTGAACCAGTTCTGAGTGTCCGTTGTCTTTCCATAAGATAGCCTGATGCCATTATGACTTTGTGTTTTTGCACATGGCTTGCCCCAGCTGCTTTGCAAAACCCCTCTGGTCTTACCTTTAAATTCAATATTCTGAGACTTCACAATTTGCTCTGAGTTTTTGTATCATTTGAGTTGAGTAGACTTTAGTGTGAACTTTCACTAGTGTGAACACTTTCATTCTTCTGGCCTTAGAAGCTCTTTTATTTTTCTCAATAATTCTTTCTTCCCTCTTTCTGTTCTCTCATTAGTCTGCTCTCTTAGACTAATAACTCATAGCTTTTATTTACTATTTTGTATGTCCTATCCCCCCTTTGTCTTTCTTTCTGAGGGTAATTCTAATTCTAAAGCTAACTTTCATTTATTTTTAATTTCAATTATTCTATGATTTTTATTTTTCATATATTGATGCTCTTTGCTTTTTTTCTTTTTATTTCTTTTTCATGGCATTCTCTTTTGTTGTTGCTGTCTGTATTATTTATTCTACTTATTTGGAGATAGGGTGGCCCTGTCTGGCCCTGAACCTTATCAGCACTCCTGCCTTGGGCTCCTGGGTGCTGGGTTTGCAGGGAATGAGCTCCCATGACTAGCTTTCTATGTGTCTTAATGGTGCAATATTCTCACAGTAGTCTCTGAACATGATGTTTTCCATTTCAATCTTCAATCACTTTTGACTTGTTTATTCTTTGGCACTATATTTTTCCTTATTTTTTTGTTTACTTTTTATCTCTTTCTTCCACATTGAAGCTTCCAGAGACAACTCCTAATTCTGGCTCGCCATTCATTTTTAAAGATGAGGCCTTGATGTGATAAAAGGGAGTGTGTTGACTGGCAGCTTTTACTTTAATGTTATTAAAAGGGAAGCTGGGACTTAGGCTGACTTGTCAATAAGAGCAGAATTCAGAAGTCTCTGCCCTGAAGTCACTCATTTCTGTGGAGAGCAAAGTCCCAATTAGCCTGAGGAGGGACAGATTGCATAGCAGTGTGGTGCTACTGAATTGAATGGGAGTTTTATTATGAAGCCTTCTCTCTTTTTATAATAGAGAGAAACCTGGTTTTCAAGGCCTCATAAGATAAAGAACTAGAATAGCTTTGGCTTTTGTTCCCCAGAGTTCAGTTGATACAGGGAAGCCATGGCATTCAGTTTTGAAAAATACACTTTTAATTTTAGACATTCAGATGAGCAGACATTGTGAAAAGTCTCCTTGTATCACACCCGGACCCCTCTAGTCCTAATATTTTACCGCAGCATGACACCTTCGTCACAGCTATAGAGACAGCCTGACACTGTCAGTAACTACAGGCTGGGCTCTCCTCGTGCTTCCTTTGTTTGGTCCAACATCTTTCCCCTGCTCCAGGATCCCATGGAACATTTAACCATCATGGCTCCTAGGTTCCTTGAGTCCGCATAACTTTCTCAAGCTTTCTTTACTTTTGATGACCTTGAGGAGTTCTGGTCAGATGTTTCTCAACTCTGATTGGCATGGTCCCCTTAGACTGTGGATTTGGGAAACCGAAGAGGTAAACGGTCATTATCACTCCATCAAATCAAACCCTGGCTGGAACAGTGTTTGCACATGTCTGTGTTCTGAAGTTCGTTTCCTCTCTTTTCTTGTGCCCTTTGGAAGAGACTCAGTATGCGCAGTCTGCTCTGAGGGTATAGGGGTTTCTGTCCCACCCCTGGTGAGTGTGTAGTAGCTATATCAATTATTTGGTTTTTTTTCCTACACTGAACATACTTTTAAAATACCAACTATGTTATTAAAAGCCTTGATTCAAATGTTTCAAAGATTTCTCAGCATGAACAAAATCCAGACTTAAAGCATGGGCATCGCTTATCCTACCAGGCCCCCACTTACCTAAAGCAGAGGCCGACACCATTTGCCTTTAGTTGTAAGCTGCTGATTAGGCCTTAGGCCTGGTTGTCCTGTAATGATCTTCCTTCTGGGCTCAATTCCATCCTACTCGTCCCCTATCTCATTATATTCACAATGACCTAAGTTCTATTTCTTTAAAACAGCAGGCACATTCTCATCTAACTTTTCCTGCTGTCTTTCTCAGGGCTAGTTTTGTCTAGTGGAAGAAGTGTTGGTTCATGTGGACCTAACTGAACAGGCCATGCCAGACTCCAGTTTGCTGTCAAGTGACCCTCTTTACTCTGCTCATGTTGCTCTTGGCAACTTCAGGTCCATATTTGTACCCTCCTAGAGCGGTAAATACTCCAAATATAGTTTATCCAAACCTTGTCCGCTTTTGCGCGCTATCCACTCAGGACGATGCCAGACACTACCACAGTGAGTTGGATGCAGGGAAAGGACAGAACAATATGGCCAGTCTGCCGTCTTGAACCAGAAGTTTCTGAAGGGAGAGAAGCTGGGGAAAGGCGAAAGCTGATACTTAGCTGACATGGCAGTAAAGAAAAGCAACAAGGAATGCATGTGTTAAAGAAATGATTCATGTGATACAGTCAACACAGCCCCATGCTCTTTCTAACACATAGCTGTTAGGGGAGGCCGCTTGTTCGTTCCTGGCCACTCAAACTCAAAATAAGCACACAGAAACTGTATTAATTAAATCACTGTTTGGCCGATTAGCTCTAGCTTCTTATTGGCTAGCTCTTGCATCTTAAATTACCCTATTTCTATTAATCTATGTATCACCACATGACTGTGGCTTACCACCGGCAAGGTTCCAGCACATCTGTCTCCCATGGGTGGCTTCATAGCTTCTCACTGACTCCACCTTCTTTCTCCCAGCATTCAGTTTAGTTTTCCCCACCTAGCTCTACTCTTCCCTATCACAGGCCAAAGCAGCTTCTTTATTCATTAACCAATAAAAGCAACACATATACAGAAGGACTTCCCATGCCACCTGGCTTTGCAGAAGACCACACCCAACTAGGCAGTGAGATTCCTTAGATTGCACATCTTTAGGATTGTTACCTCCTGTATTGCCCTTTAAATACAAAGCAGGGTTCACAGACTCGAAACTAGGTTATTCTATTCCATGGCATTGGGACAATTTAGCCTGGAAATGAGCCAAATACATCCCACCTCCTTCTCAGTTATTCATAGCAGGAAGGCTTCCAGCAGCTACTGTGGAACACCTCTGGCTGTTACAGTAGGCTCGCACTTCTCTTTCAAGTATAGAGCTAGAGAAGCTGCAGAGATGGCTCAGTGGTTGAGAGGAGGACCCGGGTTGGATTCCCAGTATCCTCATTGTGGCTCAAAGGCATCTGTGCTCTGTCCTCAGTTTGGGCACTGTGCTCTAGAGCTCTGCCTGCCTAGCTGATAGAAAGCTGGGCTCCAGGTCACAGCAGTGGCATTTTCACAACCATCATCCAGCATCTCCTTCCTTCAGCTTCAAGGAGAACAAGTATAACACAAGTCACGGATTCCGTGTGAAGAGCTGAGCACTTTCACTCTGAATATTCTATCACCTTGCTAGCCCACTATTGTCTGCTTTAACATTTTTGTGTGTGTGTGATGTACATGTGTGTTTATGTGTATGATATGTGTGTGATAATATACACGTGGGAGATGTATTATGCATGTGTTATACATGCATATGTACAATGCATGTACATGTATATGTATGTATGTATGTAAATGAGTATGATATGTATGTGTCATTACATATGTATGTGTGTGATGTGTGTATGTGTACGTATGAAAGTATATGTGTGTGATATATATGTGTGAGATAGGCATGCATTTGTGTGATATGCCTGTGTGTGATAAATGTGTTTCTCTGTGTGATATGTATGTCTGTGTGCCACATGTATGTTTCTGCATGTGATGTGATATGTATGAAATATGTATGTACGTGTGTGTATGCAATAGATATGTGTGTCTGTATGTGATATGTGTGTGGGCACATGAGTTTGCCACATATGTGTAGAGAACAGCCTCTGGTGTCAGTTCTTACCTTCCTGCTTGTTTGAGATGGAGTCTCTCATTCACCGCTGTGCCTGTCGGACTCATTGGCCCACAAAGGTTGCTTTTCCTGCTTCTGCCCTTCGCCTTGCCACAGGAGCAGGAGGATTACAGATGCACTCTACCAGGTCTGGCTTTAATGGGTTCTGGGGCTTTGAACTCAGGTCTTGTGCTTATGCAGCATTTACCCATTGAGCTGCTTCCCTAGTCCAGGAAATTTTCTATTACCACCTGAAGAGGAGAGCTCTTCTGCTATTGTTTGCAATTATTTTGTTTTCTTCGTGACATATCATTGCTCCTTTGTTTCTGTTGTTGATTTTATTGCTGCTGCATGATTCCTCCTGCAGAGCTGTTTACATCTTCGCTGTTCAGTGGTCCAGAGCCACATGTCTCCCACTACTTGGGAGATGCTTAAAATGCGGCACTCGGGTCCCACTCTTGGCCTGGTGAGGCAGAATCCACATTTTCCCGACATCTCAGGTGATGTCTGC
>NW_004949109.1:8467652-8468842 GCF_000317375.1 Microtus ochrogaster
TGCGCTGCTCACAGACTTAGTTCTGAGTCATTCCCCTGGCCTCAGGGTTTGAATGTAAAAGTATTGGCAGTTGGGAGGGCGTCTAAGAAGCAGTTAGGGCATGGACTCTGTAGCCTCTCAAATGTTAGGCCTCTCAAGAGTGCACCAGGTCTCACAGGTGTGAGTAGGAACTTGAGGGATGGAATTCTCTACCTCAAGAGCAGGTTGTTGTAAAGCCTGGTGACTTGCCTCTTCTGCAAATGCTCACTTCCTCTCTTATAGATGCTGTTGTCAAGTGGGGACCATACGTGAGACCCCCATCAAAAGCAGAGCACATGCTAGCTGTATGTTCTAGGGCCACAAGAATGGCGACTCAATAAACATTATTTTCTCTATAAAGTGCCCAGGCTCGGGGCATTTTGTCATAGCAACAAAAAGATTGTTTCTGAACCCATGGCTTTTCCTTCTCTGTGAGGCCTTACTGCACACATCTGGCATTTGGTGCTGTGGCTTGGAGTTTTGACCTTTTCTTCTGCCCTTCATCAGAATGGGGATTCTTCTCCAGGTCCTCTCACCAAGATGAGCAGAGACAAATGTGAAAAAGCCAGACGTTAGAAAATGATAGAAAGGTGACAAACCTAAGTAGTTTTGAAAGTTTCTCAAGAGTATTTTATTAGAAAACTACAATGTTCCTGGAATCCAAAATACAAATTACATCTCCGGGACTCAGGGGCTCGGACTGCCTCAGGCCCCTCCCTGGCAGGGATGAGGGGGCATTTGCATCAGTGTCTCCATCAATTTGCTCCATTCAGTGATGTGCTTCTCTGTGCATCCCAAGAGAGCTTGGGAATGATCTGAAAGCTATGATTCATGGGGGATTTCCATCACACAAATTCCACAGCTGAGGCTGAGGGTGAGACAGACTCTGCAGGAAAAGTGGTTAGTGTCTCTATTCCAGGATTTTATACCACAGTGAGGAGAGCTACTCTGAGCCTTGGGTGGCTTCGGTTTTCTCTTTCTGTAGATCAGCCCAGTGTATAGACTTTTGGCCAATGAAGCTATGGTAACAAGTTTAACATGGATCCAGGACTAGTCATCAATGCCTAATATATATATATATATATATTTATATATATATAATTTTTGTGCTTTTTACATTTATGGCATGTATCTTTAATATGTCACTGCTTCATTTTTTATGTCAGGCTACG
>NW_004949109.1:8469027-8473198 GCF_000317375.1 Microtus ochrogaster
TTAGTGTGGAAAATGCTGATGCTATCTATAGCCCAAAGATTTCATATGAGCACAATCCTAGGTGAGATAGTTTCAATAAATGATTTCTTTAAAATTTCTCATTTAATAAAGATAAAAGGCATTGCATGTCAGTTGGTTCACAATTCTACAAAGAATGATGGTTCATTCTGGTTTTATTTGTGGAATATTTAACTCAAGGTCTTGACGAGTATGTGGGTCATACATAAAGATCTTATTGGAAATCTCCAATGAGCAGGGGAGACAACCTAAGACCCTTCTGTTCTTCCAGTGGTCACAGGGATCGAACTAAAGTGCTTGACTGGTGGGTTTGGATGATAGCTTTAAAACTCTTCCAGGAACGGGGACGCCAAGTGTCTTTGGCTAGACTGTTCCCCATGGGGCTTCTTCCATATAATTACCTGCAATTCCTAACACAGCAATTTACATTCTTGGCCTTGCTTAAGCAGCGTGGGCTACTGCTTTACAACTGGTGAGGCCATGAAGAGCCAGCCTTCTCAAGCCTCAGAGAACTGACCATGCTTCTAAGGCACAGGGGGTCTTAACTGTTTTAAGTATGAGGTTGAAGGCCACACCCTAGTCTAATGCTGGGAATTCCTGGCAGAAAACCTAAAATAGACTCAGCAAGCCAAAGACTCATGAAGCATTTACTGTTATTGAAGGATAGTTCTTATGAGTAAGTTCCCAAGGAGATAGAAACCATCAAGCTATTCAAAGCCCCGGGTTGTTTTGTTTCACTGTCCCTAATCTTGTCTTTCTGAAGGAGTAATGCAATGAAGTCTATAGACTTGAATTAAAATATTTATTCTACTGGGTAAAATCTCTCCGTATCTGTTGGGAGGATGAAAGAAGTGAGTTCATCTTAATAACAGGGGAGAAAACTAGAATGCAATGCAACTGACCGCCAGCATTGTTGGCAGAAAGAATGACACGCACCTCTAATCGCTTACAAAGACAAGGACGATATTCTAAAACCAATAAACAGGACCTAGAGACATTTAAAGGCCATGTTTATTCTGATTATAAAAATAAACAGTCTTAATCCCTCACATTTAATATGCAAATCTTAAGGGATCATTCTTTATTACCTGAAGCAACTTTGCCAAGAACTTTATATGGGGAAACCCATTAATGATGCCCTTGTCATTTAGTCTGTGCTCTGTTCCGTAGCCATCCCAGCGCGAAGGTACTGGTTCCCATCACTGCATCCAAAGGCAATAAAGTATGTTAATGCAGAGTCTAATTCCATGTAGCCCCTTCCAGTTGCTTCCCTCACTTAGGCTTTGCTGGGCTGTGTTTCAGAAAGACATGTTTGAGGGCCATGGGACAAAACCAAGATCAGGAGAAATTGTCTCGCAGAGATACCTTCCTGAACCAACCTCCAAGGAGAGCTGTGATGAGAGAAAGCCCATAGCTGCAAGCCGGGAATGACACGAGTCAGTCTGGATGTGGGTTCACTAACACCACCTCCCTTGAGTATTTAATGTGACCTCCACGTTCCGGACACAAGACAGTGTCTAGTCACTTAAGAACTAGTTAGGATTTCCTGAGCCTGGAAGGTAAAAAGATTAAACAAGGGAACAGGTTTATCCAGAAAGATGTGTAGCAAAGCTGACAGAAGTGTCAGTAGCTGTCAAGGCCTTCAGTTCTTTCTTGACGCTTACTTTCTCACTTTGCCCCAGTCCTCTGGGAAGGCAGTTGTCTCCTGGCCTGGAGGGTGGCCATGTCAGGTCATGGCTGTGTCAGAAGCAGCATCACCTCAGAGCTGGCCAGAGGGAAGGAGCCTGGGATGGTTGTGTTTAAATGGAAAACTCTTGGCAAGAAGATGCCACAGCAAGAGCTGTGAGCAAAATTCTAGCTCCCCAGGCAGGAGCTCTGGCTCCAAGGCTTCATCTGTTTATGGGCTCAGTAACCTGTAGTTTAAAAGCGAGATTTCAGCCCAGCTGGCCTTGAGGGTGTCTCTTCGAGCACTGGTTATAATACAAAACCAAGCTAATCCTATTTGCAAGTGCGGTGTCATACATAATGAGCAATTTGATTTGCAAATTGTCTAAAGTCTCTCATCTGACAGCTCTGTGCCAGGTCACCCTGCTGAGAGGGCTGCCTACCAGGGGAAGATAAAAAGGAGCAGGGCTTTTTTTTTGGGGGGGGGGGTATTTCTCACACACATGTGTTACAGAAAGAATGTTCTGGAAGGAAGGGTCTGTTTTGCACCCTTGAATCAGGCCATCTGTCTGGCTTTATCAGGTCCTTCAAGGTTAGAGGGTTAAGCATTGGATGTCAAGATTCTGTTCTGGCTTGTGTGATCTTGGATCAGCCACTTCATTGCCATGGTGACTGGGCTAAGTGAACATCACGTGAGCCTCTCCTCCAGGTAGCCCTTCTAGAGGTCTCTCTTAAGCAATCAAAGACATGATTCTGGTGGGAAAATTCCATCCTAGGTTTGAATGTCTCCACCAAAACTCACTGTGGAGCTGGGAATAGTGGTGTACACCTTTGATTCCAGCACTTGGGAGGCAGAAGCAAGCAGACCTCTGTGAGTTCAAGGCCAGCCTGATCTACATAGTGAATTCTAGGACAGCCAGAGTCACCTAGTGAGGCCCTGTCTAGAAAAACAGAAGCAAAATTTATTATGCAATAACAAGAGGGCAGAAACTGGGGCTGGTGTAAGGGTACTTGCTCCACAATTATGAGGACCAGATTTTGGATGCTAGAATCCACGTATTAACTTGGACAAAGCTTGTAAGCCCAGCTCCAAGTCAAAGCAGATAGATAGGTTTCAGCTTTGCTGGCTTCCATAGGTCTCAGGTTTAAAAAAGACTCTGCCTCAGAGGAACAAAAAAAAGTGATGGGGGACACCCATCTATTCTTCTTGTCTTTATGTGTAAGCTACACACATACACACACACACACATACACACACACCAATACTAATATCTTAAAAGTGAATAGAAACTTAATCCACTACCGTACTTGGAGGGGCTGTAGGGAGGTAAAGACGAAATGAGGCCATAGATATTTGCGCAAAGATATCCCATGGTTTTATATGCCATCCTGCTCCACGTTAGGGCTCTACAGAGTCCTTATCAGCAAGAAGAAGATCATATTTCTTGGTCATTGCTTCAATGCATTTGCTAACCAGAGATGAGCCGGGGCCTCTTTGAGTCATATGAGTCCATGATTGTAAATTAGGTACAATTTGAGAAGTTCAGAGAGAAGTAAAATACTGAATAGAGTCAGGTTATATTTTCTAGTGGATCTTATCATAAGCAATGACCAAGAAATTTGAAGCTAATGGTTTTCATGCTGCAAGACATATTAGAATCCTCCAGAGAATGTAAAATAAGCAAAACCACCCCTAATTTTCAAAGTCCCCCTTTAACTAGTTATTTTTCAACTCCGTTTTATTGGGTGGGATTGTGACAAGTTCTTGGGGCTTCCATAGGCTGCCAGACTGCGAAACACTGGGAGAAACCTTACTTAAAGGGAATATTGAATTATCTATTAGTCTTTTAGCCTTAGGTAAAACTCCTATGTACAACTTTGAACAAATAATACCCATTTACTGTACGTGAGAAACAGTGATCTTCGTTTCATGTTACAGTACCTAAGACTCAGAGTAGAGAAAGTGGAGCTGTGTATTATTATTATTAGCAGTAGTAGTATTATTGTTATTATTTTACTTTGCAAAGTAGTATGCCAGCCTAGAAAAAAGACAAAAATGCTGGCATGCCAATTTGCTGAAAGATAGCGGTTTCTATGATCCCTGATTTTAAAGAGAATCTTAAAAGTGTTTTTCCTAACAGGAATAAAATGATCCACACATCTGCATCCCTCTGTCATCCATCACTTTATACATCTTTTTCTCTCAGAAAGCACAGACTGTTTGTAACTTGCTTTTGCAGGTAAACATCCTTCTGTGTCAAGAAAAGCATTCTTTCAGCACAGCTGATGGATGCTTCATGAGCAAAACAACGCACTGTGCCCCTTTCAACCTTTTTTCTTATTCACCTAGGAAAGGCACATGGTTATTCACACACCTAGGTAAGGCACATGGTATATTTACACACCTAGGTAAGGCACATGGTATATTTACACACCTAGGAAAGGCACATGGTTATTTACACACCTAGGTAAGGCACATGGCATATTT
>NW_004949109.1:8473298-8474931 GCF_000317375.1 Microtus ochrogaster
GTAAGGCACATGGTATATTTACACACCTAGGTAAGGCACATGGTATATTTACACACCTAGGTAAGGCACATGGTATATTTACACACCCAGGTAAGGCACATGGTATATTTACACACCCAGGTAAGGCACATGGTATATTTACACACCCAGGTAAGGCACATGGTATATTTATACACCCAGGTAAGGCACATGGTATATTTACACACCCAGGTAAGGCACATGGTATATTTACACACCTAGATAAGGCCCAAGGCTATCTATACACCTAGGTAAGGCACAAGGTTATTTACACACCTAGGTAAGGCACAAGGTCATTTACAAGGCAGGTTTGATTTGAAAACAGCATTGTTTCCTTAATGTCCCCAACAATCGTATCCTACAAGTGGACTTAATATGGAAAGTTTTCTAGTTTATGAACATCTAATTCTTAATGAGTGTAGCTTTTGAATATAACCTGAGATCTGGGCATATAAGATCAAGCCAGGTGGATATTTCATTCTCTCTCTGTGTAAACTAGATTTCTGTCGTTGAATTAATGTGAACCAGCTTATACTTAGTCACAGAATTTTCTTGGGAACTTAAAGAAATGTCTTGGATTCTGCATGTAGGTATATGAAACCATAGTACTAAGACGTAAAAATTTATACACATAAAAATTGTACAGTTAAAATTTTAAAATAAGTGTTAAATGAATAAATTTAGCTCTTAATCTTAAGGACAACTAGGAATAGAATACAACAAAGTTGCAGGGTAACATTTGTAAAGAGTAAAAATGAGAATAAAGTTTTCTTTAAATATTGCTGAAGACAAAGTGTGTATGCTTTCACAGGTGCGCGTGTGTGTGTGTTTGTGTGTGTGTGTGTGTGTGTGTGTGTGAGAGAGAGAGAGAGAGAGAGAGAGAGAGAGAGAGAGAGAGAAGGATGTGCAATGTACATATGGCATTGTGTCAAAACCAAAACAACAACAACAACAATCTTGCATACAGCAAAGGAAACACAACCCTAGACTTAAGAGACAACCTACAGAAAAGCCGCACCACGGATGGCTCTGGATGGACCCTGAGGCTCAGTGAAACAAGATACCCAGGAACAAAGCTAAGCTCACAAAGCGGAGAGCAGCATGGAGATTACCAGGAGCTGCGGAGGATGAGGAGAAGCCGATTAACGCGAGCAAAGCTCCAGCTGAAGGGGAGGCCTGTGCTCAGGTGAACCATCACAAACAAGCCCTCACAGTTCACCAACACCAAGAGGAGGGGGTTCCAAATAGCCCATCAGAAGGAAATGGCAGATGGTAGAAATAGTCTTCTCCAGAGAACACACCAATTGTCTATCCAATACCAAATGGCCAGGCCTGGAACTGTACATACACATAACATGATGCATGATGTGTTTGATTACCAGGAGCTGTGGAGGACGAGAAGCCGATTAATGTAAGCAAAGCCATAGCTGATGTGGTGATTTTACAATGCACAATTTGTCAAAACATCACACTATACCCCCACAAAAATTTGTAGTTATTTTTTGTCACTTAGAATTGTGCTTTTACATACATGGCTTCTTACCTGACTATTGTGGTTTCATACCTGATAACACAGCTTCAAAGTGAAAATTTATTAAATGGAAAAGCATTTTTT
>NW_004949109.1:8475266-8487595 GCF_000317375.1 Microtus ochrogaster
AAAATTTAGTCTGTGTATTTCTTTAGGAATAAATTGTATTTAACTTTTAAAAATTATTGATTTAATTATTGAGATTATAATTACACCATTTCCCCCATCTCTTTCTGCCCTCCAAATCCTCTCATATACCCCTCCTTGCTCTCTTTCGAATTCACAGCCTCTGTTTCCATTAGTTGTTGTTACATGCACATATGCATATGTACACACATGTATATTCCTACATACAACCCGCTCCGTCTGCATAATGTTATGTGTGTGTAGAGTTCCGGGGATGACCATTTGATATGGGATAAACAACTGGTGTGTTCTCTGGAGAAGACTTTCTACCATTCTCAGCATTTCTTAGTTCTTTGTGTAGGAATGAGGCCTCATGGACTCCTCCCCTCCCCCATCCTCTCCACCCCAGCGTGCCCATTGGCATCATCCTGTTTAGCTCATCCTTAGGCAGTCAGGTTGGTGAGACCTTATGGATGTAACTTCTGACGTTTCTAGGAGACACAGTCTCACCACAAACTCTGATCCTTGGGCACTTACAGTCTTTCCCCCCTTCTTCTGAAATGGTCCTTGATTCTTGGGTGCCCGAGTTGTTTTGTAGATGTACCCATGGGACTGAGCTCCACATTCTGCCTTTGATTGGTTGTGGTTTTCTGTAATGGTCTCTGTTACAAAGAGAGGTTTCCTCAATGTGGGGTGAGGTCTACACTTACCTGTGGGTATAAGGACAAATATCTAGGATGTTGCAGAGATTATGTTGGTTTAGTAAAAGGATAACTGTAGGCTTTCCTCCAAGATCCATGACTTCCCTAGCCCTGGAGAGATGGCTAACTCTCTAGAACCAAGCATGGTTCCCCCTCTTTTGGAGTGGGTCTTAAGTCCAATTAGAGAACTGGTGGTTCCTCCCAGGGCAGGTTTGTCACTACTGCGCCTTTATGGTTATCTCGCCATCCTTGCCATTGTTGTGGTTCATAATCTTCATAGCTGGCTAGAACTGTTGGTTGCTTCCTTCATTTGGAAGCTGGCACAGCAGCTTCTGGGACCACGAGAGCTAGTCCAGAAGACAACTTTAGGGAGCCAGTTCTCTTCCTCTTCCCTGTGGGTTCCGAGCCTGGAACTCAGGGCATCAGACTTAGAGACAAGCACTAATCCACTGAGTCATCTCACCCAGCCTCGGTTTAGTCTGCTTTTTCGTGTTTTGAGACCAGTTCTCGCTGACTAACCCAGACTAACTGGAATTAGAGATTCTCCTGCCTCCGTTTCTAGAGTGCTGGGACTACAGGCATGAGCCATCACACTGGGCTTTATCCATTTTTAATGAAATAAAAATGGATTTTAACCTAAATTTCTTTAGGAACAAATTGTATTTAACTTTTAAAAATTATTGATTTTATTATTAAGATTATAATTACATAATTTCCCCCATCTCTTTCTGCCCTTAAGATATCTAAATAGTGTTCACAAATGAAAACACTTCAGTTGAATGCTTAAGAAAGATTTATTTAAGTGATACACAATTGGAAAATAATAAATGCAATTTGTAGATAAAAAAAAGAGACAAAAGGAAGGGAAAGGATTCTTGGAAGGTAGTGGTGGGTGCCAAAGTGCCAGGAGTATAAAAAGAGGCCACTGTGATTGGTTGACTCAAGAGATGCTTCTGGGCTCATGAACACATTCAAACCACACTGAGCAATAAAGAAGAAACACAGGAAACCCTCTTTGGGGAGTTCAGAGACGGTTCTGCAAAAACCATCACATGCATACCCCAAATTGAGAAACTAAGGCCTGAACTACCTGTGTCCCAGCACCAGGGGTTTGTGAACAGGAAAATATTTGGGGTCTATCTGAAGGGCACAGTTCAAATCTGTGACATAGGACAGTTGCTGACTAACTAGGAACTTCATCAAGTGAGCAGAGCGAGCCCTCAGATGGATACCATAGCATCAGCATAGGCTTTCTACAGGGTGCTTCATTGCTGTTTTATTATTAATTATTATTATTATTAAACAAAAACCATTAGATTAAAAATTAAATAAAGATATGCAACAGCCTGAAAAACAAGTTTAACTTTCCAAGCCATTGTAGGAAACTATAATTCATTAACTGGAAGACTCCCTGTCGTGTAAGCCTGTACAAATAAGCCAGTGTCTGGAATGTGGCATGAGTCGTTCAGAAATGAGGAGTGTGGTTTGGGATGTGTCATTTGTATGGGTCACTTCATTTTCCTGGGTAAAGTCCAGGACTTCCTCATAATGAGCCTGCTTTTTAATTTTTCTAATTTTAATTTCCATTAAAGAGACAATTTACCGGTAACTAAAAGATTTATGTGAGTACAGGATGGATTTAAGATAATCGTGGAATGCAGAATGAATACGCAAAAGCGTTACAGAGAAGCATAGTCACCATCACAGGTTTGTCAAGATTAGTGGAGTCTCAGAAGGCAGCAATCGTTCACTGGTGGGCAGCCCCTTTGTGAATAACAGCTCATTCCTACTCACAAGCATTTACATATTTGCAGGCATTAAGTATTCCATTTTGTTAGAGCATGGGAAACTTTTGACATTAGGAAATGAAAATGCCGTAACTATGACTTGCTAATTGCTTGGCCTTAGCTGCTGAGCAGTTGGCAGCATCTTCTGAGCGGGAGTGAGGGCTAAGGCTGGATGCTGTGCTCACCCAGCTCTCAGCAGGCTGGACCACACCTTCCCAGCAGAGCAGACCTTGAGTCCTCTCACTTCTGTGTGATATTCCTGGACGCTTAGTATGTCAACTAGTCAGAAATAGGGTGAAGTGGCAAAGGATGAGTTTAATTATTTGCCATCAAGTGTGTGGGAAATAGGCAACAATATATTTTTTTAAAAAATAAATATGACTAGAAAACATTAGAGAAGCTCTAAAGTTAAAGCCCTCTTTGGTGTTCTTTAAACAGCCACCAACCAAAACCAAAGCTCAAAGGCGAGGAGAAGCCTTCAGTGATTTAATTTGATTTCTCTTCCTTTTTTGGATGGCGAAGGTGGGGGTGGAGGGGAGAGCGTAAGGAAGGCTGTCACCCTCCTCTGCAGTTTTCCCGGGGATTTACTGGATGTGTGCTTCCCTCGCTGTCATACATTATGCACTCCCTCTAGTGTCAGAGTTTGTCTATGAGCCCAAACCCAGTTTGACAAAGTGCTTCTGTAGACATTAGAGTAGGGTTCAGGCTCCTAATTATGCCATATTTCAAAGATATTAAAGGCCACCCAATAACACAAAGAGCAGCCCTGTGCGACGTCTCCCCGGCTCAGAGAGGATGCATATTTTAACCTGTACTATAGAAAGACTTTCCATAGCTCTCTCCTCCTCCTTCACCCAAGTGACTTATAAATAAGCCTAGCACTTTATTAAGGTTTTAAAGTCCTTTAATAAACTGAAGTATTTATTAAATTCTAAAGTCTCCAACCAAAAGAAACATCTGCACAAAATCAAATAAGCCACCACACAAGAAAGGAAGTGTCAGGTAAGAAGTCAAGCCTGCGGAAAGACGTGTTGTCAAGATTTTGTACACATTCACCACCCACTTGTTTCCCAGGCCTTTCAGGAACCAGGACTTAAGACGCCATCACATAGACACTGCTGTTGGTGGCCACTCGTTCTTCTCCCTGGCTCTTCAATCTCTTTCCCATCCAATGCAGAGGCCTGTAGGAAAGCAGACATCAAATCTCAGATGTAGGGTGACCCTGAGTGACCCGCAGGGAATCCCACTGTCCTTCCTTCTGGTGGCTTAGGAAGAAGATTGACCACCCAATTCTGGTCAAGATCATGCATGAAGGAAACTTTTTCACCCTTCTGGGCAAGCCTCTGGAACCTACACTTTGTTTTAGACATGAGCTGATTTGGGCTAGGCAGCACTCCTGTCACTCAGCATGAGGATGAGATGAACAGTGTGTTTGTGGGGTAGAGGAGGGTGCTGGGGTAGAAGCTTCCAGAGAAATCCATTTTAGAGCTCCCATTATGGCTGGGCTTATTGGTATGGGGCCAATACATGTACTATTATTCAAGGCTGATTGAGAATTTTTTTTATTGCTTGTGGTCAAAATATACTGCTTGTAGTGCCGTATTTTAAATGTTGTCATATTTAAGTAAGCCATCTTCTGACATTGAAGACCCAATTACATACAGACCCAATTGCACATTCCCTTTCATGCTCTTTCAGAAAATACAGTCGAATACAGTCGTCAGTTCTTGAAGTCTGTGGCCATTATGTATTATTATTTGTAAATGACCTCAGCGTCAATAGCTTAAAGTGTTGTAATTAGCTTCTATTCTCTCTCAGTGCTTTTGCGGATCTAAAACTCGGGAGCTGCCTGGTTTGTGTGGTTTCTGTGAAAGCATCCATAGGGGATGAATTTATCTGACAGCTTGACAGTTCCTGTCTGTAATTGTTGGAGTGTCCCCAGGACATGACCACTGGCTGCCCCGAGACTGAGTGATCCATCCAGACGGGGCCATTCTCTTCTGGCCCAGCCTTCAGAATTTCACTCATTAGAAGAGTGTTTCTGAATTTGGAGAGGAGAAGGATAAGGTTTTCATTAATAAAGTTTTAATATAATTAAAGTATTTTCAATTAATAAATTTTGTTTTGGAAGCATATTTAGGTTTACAGGAAAATTAATCAGAAGGTACACAGCCCCATGGGCCTCTGCATCCACCAACACCCACACCTGGGTAGCTTATTTGCTGTAATGGAGAAACCTTTCCAGACACTTGATTATCCAAAGTCTATGGTTGACATTGGGCTGATCCTGCAGAGTGCATGGCTTTTGATGAGTGTATGACATTTAGTCACTATTTACCATTCTAATATGATACAAAATACATTCGTGGCCCTAAAAAGTCCTCAACTCTGCCTCAGTAGACCTTTTTGATGATTTTGCTGAGTCACTGTTGACTCCTTCCCAGCCTGTGAGCTGGCTGGTTTCAAACCATTACTATTGTGCTCAGGTTGACTTTTCTCGCTTAATGCCAAATACTCTGCACTTGAGTTTCCTCTATCTTTTTCCTGCATATGAGGTCATTCCTTTATATACCAGACACGATCCTTCAGATGAGTGTACCACAGCTTACTTATCTGCACACCTCCTGAGGCACATCTGGGCTGCTTCTTAGGGACTATGTTAACTTTGTACAAAAGAGCCGAAGTGTCTTGTGGAGTGGTTGCGTCTTCATTTGGAGTGGACAGTGTTTTCAATTTGGCCGTTTCGAGCAGCGCCTAGCTGGATCTCATTCTTTTAATCTGCAGTTTTCTCGTGTCACGTTGTGTTACACTTGCTTCGTTTGCTCACTCGCTGGCTGTGCATCTTTGCTGAGCTGTCTGTTCAGGTGCTTTTACAAGTCTTTAACTGATTTAAATTTTTTCCTATTGTTGAATTTTTGGTGTTTCTTGAATTGTACGGAAAACATTTTTAGTTAGTTCTTTTATGTGTTGCTTTTGGGGGCAAGAGTCACTGCGCAGTCCAGTTAGTTCCAAACTCACCCTCCTCCTACTTTGTTCTCCCCAGTATGGGCGTCAGAGTGGTCTCCGGTCATCCTCAGTTTAGGAATATGTTAGATGTGTACTTTCAAGAAAGGGTCTCCCAGCCCATACTTGTCTTATTGTTTGGACATTGTCATTTCCAAAGCAGAACATTTCAACAACGTTCATCTTCTCCACTTCTTCAGCAGAGATCATCGCCGCATCCAAGGCCATCTGGGATTTCTGCATTATCTTCTGGCAGTTTTATAGTTCAGCCTTATAGTGAAGTCTGTGATGCTTTTATATTCGCTGGCCAGATTTATCTCTGTTTATTCAGCCCTGGATACCTAGCTATTTCAGCACCATTTCCTGAAGAGACATCTTTTCTTCGTAGTATTAGTATTTTCAGATATCAAATACAGAGTCTCTTATACCCAAGAGATCTATTAGACTCTTCTTTTACTAACTTGGTGACAAAAGAGTCCAGTTTGCTTTTAAGATCAGGTCTGAGGAACGGGAAGCTTTGAGCTTTTGACAGCTGAGATGTAGAAGGCAGCAGAAAATAATAATAATGATGATGATGATAATGATAAAATACATGTGTTTGTTTTTGAATGGGTTAAATTTGAGATAGTTAGCTGGGTGGTGGCGGCGCCCAATTTAATCCCAGCACTCAGGAGGTAGAGGCAGGTGGATCACTGAGAGTTTGAGACCAGCATGGTCCAGAGTGAGATCCAGGACAGCGAGAGCTTCACAGAGAAACCTTGTCTCAAAAAGCATAAGCAAAGAAAGAAAGAAATGAATGAATCAATCCATTTGAGACAGCTGGTATACATCCAAGTAAAAATGTGTCAACAGACTATGGCTGCAGTAAAGAAGGAAGCCAGCTGGGGTCACATATGGCTTATTAACAGACGAATCGGAATCAATGTACTGCACTCACTGACCAAACAAAGCTGCTACACTGCTGTGGGCCCAGCCAAGACACCGCTGCCGCTCCTGCCGCCACCGCTACCTCCTTCCAGAAGGGATAATTATGCATCAAGTCGTCAGTCATGTGTGCTCCTGTGGTTGCTGCCGCCGGCTCACCTGCTCCCGGAGTGCATGCTTTGCCCAGCCTGGCCTTTCACTCAGGTATTCGGGGCATGCACTCTCCACTAAAACTCTGCCCTTTGGACCAAGCCGCTCCTTACAATTTACTATTGGACCGATGACAGAATTCCTGCAGCATGCAAGCCTGGAGCTGAGCTCTGGCTCTGTTGTTTTGGTACACTGACGTGCGTGTGGTATTGAGAGCTCCAGGGCAAGGTCACTGGGTAGAGAAGTGAAGACAGGGATGGGAAGACATGTTAGAGGGGAAAGCAGAAGAGACCTGAAAACAAGGCCATGGAGTGGCTGAGGAAGAGAGAATCAACAAACTTAACAGGGTGTTTCTTCTAGGAGGTGGGAATCTATTGCTGAATGATACCGCTACACCCCGTTAAGTGGCTACTGAGAAATTTCCATTTGGGGGATATTCAATCACACTATGAACCCCAAGTTTGCATTTGCATTAATTGAATAAAGTTAATCTTGGGTCAGGAGGCTAAGTTAGCTACTAGTTGAGAGAAAGAAATCACAGAGCAGCAGAGGGCATCTGGAAGAGATAGAGAGATGCACCGGAAGTAGTGGGGGGGATTTGGAGTGGTGCAGCTTTTTTTGTTTTTGGAGGAGCAGAAGGATGTACTCTTTTGGAGAGGCTAGCAAGGAGAGGAGGTTAGCTAGGCACTACTCAACCTCTCCGAGCTAGCAGGTCTTACCCCAACCTTTGAATCTCGAGTCTTATTTATAAATAGGACAATAGAGATTTAGTTATAGCTACCTTCAGCGGCAGCAGCAGAGTCGGTACTTGTGGGAACAGAATTCCTACCAGGCTGTGGCCTGAGAGGCAGGGCCACTGCCAGAGAAGCAGACCTGTAACTGTGGAGTCACAGCTGCCGGCTGAAATAGCAGTAGATCAAGCTGCAGCCACTGTGCTGAAGATAAAGCAACAGTTTTTATTGAATTTGGCAAAGCAGAGTTCATTGAAGATCCAGGAGAAATTGGTTTCAGTGGGAAAGACAACAGCCTGATTGAAGTTAAGTCAAGAAATAAGAAAATCTGAACACACCCCCACACACACTGTGTGTGTGTGTGTGTGTGTGTGTGTGTGTGTGTGTGCACTGTTTGTACACCTGTGGAGGCCAGGGGTTGATATTAGTGTCCTCCTTAATCACTATTCTCCACTTATTTTTTAAAACAGGGTCTCTCTCTGCAACTGGAGCTCATTGATTTTGCCTGACTGGGCTGCTGGCCAACAAATCCCTGCTGTTCCTCCCCAAAAAACCAAACCTCACTCACCAAGCACTGGGGTTACAGACACATGCTGTGCCTCTGCTTTACGTGAGTGATGGGATTTGAACTCAGATCCTCCTGTATGCATGATTTGAATCGGTCACTTTAACTGATGGTGCCCCCTCCGTACCTCCAGGTCAGAATTTTGTGGTCCTGTTTAGAAGGATGCTGATCGGCACAGTTGTGTGTGTTCCTTCAGCTGCGTTCAGTTGCTTGAGTGCCGGTGCGCAGTGAGGCCAGGATGTAAGCAGGCTTACAATGTTCCGGGAGTAAGACAGCGATGAAGATGAGCCAGCGGCTGTAAGGTAACAGAGGAAGACCGTGAGAGTTTAAAGACTAGATAGGCAGTGAAAAGAAGTCTATAGAGTAGTGGTCGGATGGGATTAAAGAACGGAGATGGATGCCATGGGAGATGATAGCTCAGGTGGTCCAGATGGGTCTGGGATGATGATGAGAATACAGTCATTGAGAACGACTCAGTCCAAACAATGGCTGCAACAATGATTAGGCTGGTGGTGGAGAGGACAGGCCCGTGGAACTCAACCTTCCTAATGCTGCACCCCTTTAATTCATTTCCTCATGTGGTGGGGACCCCCAGCTATAAAACTATTTTCATTGCTACTTCATAACTGTAATCTTACTACTGTAAGGAATCCTAATGTAACTGCCTGACATGAAGGATATCTGATATGTGACCTCTGTGAAAGGGCCATTTGACCTCCAAAGGGTCATGACCCACAGGTTGAGAACTGCTGGTATAGATAGTCACGGGTGGTGTGGAAATCAAGGATGAGAAATCAAGAGTTTTCAAGAATCGTCTATATGGATTCTGGAGTCACTAATAATTAATAAAGGATCATGTTGAGGAAGAAAGACTGGATCAGAGGCTAAAATTGGACAGAAGTGGCCTGGAGGTGTGTGAGGATTGTGACAATTTTACCACAGTCTTTGAAGGCAGCAGCACATGAAACACGAGTCTCGGCATAAAACGGTAGCTCGCTTAACTTCTGCAGAGGTGGTGAGGGCGGCCATTTATCTTTGCTGGCAGATAAGCATAATAGCTCTTTTATAGATACAGTTAGTGCAGGGAACCATAATACCGTAGAGTTTCCTGCAAGTGCCGGAGGCACTTGAGCAGTCGGGGTGAAGCAGAGGGGCTGTGCAAGGAGGTTTGTCTCCTGAAATGGGGGATGAAAGATGGCCTCCAAGTCCACCCAACCCCCAAATCTCTGCTTTCAACTTTTATGCTCAAGGTTTTCATATACATATATGTGTGTAATATGAAAACTTTGAATGTGTACACATGCACACACACACACACACACACGTGTGTGTGTATATAGTGTGTCTGTGTCTTCATGCTCCTATGTGGAAGTCAGAACAGGGCGCTGTGTGCCATCCTGTATTGTGTACTCTATCTCAGTTTTTGAGACAGATCTCTGAACCTGAAGCACACAGTTTTGGTCAGGTTGGCTAGTCAGAGAGCTTCTGGGATCCACCTGTCTTCATCTTCCAAAGCTGGGGTTACAGACACTAATGGGTGCTGGGGATTTGAACTCAGATGCCCTTGTTTGTAGAGAGGCGTTCTTGCTTGGTGAGCAATCTCTCCAGCCCCACACAATTCTTGCAACCCTTTCTGTTTGTAAGTTCAAGATTCAAAGGTGATTCCAGACACGTCCGTTGCAGCGACATTCAGTTTATTATACGGGTTTTCATTACGGAGAACAATTATGATAAGGTGAACATGGCTTCAATCATGACCTATCTGTAACTGTGAAATAATGAGTTGGGCTATAAAAATATTCTAGTCTATTTCAAATAAACTTTTCATGAATTCCACTTTTATTGGGAGCAATTTATCACTCCTCTTTCATTTGCAAATGGAAGTTTCCTCCAGTTTCAGCAGAGGAAACTGAAGACGGAGGTGTATAACACAACCAGACAAATATAGCCACTGACTCCTTACCCTTGTTTTTTTTGATGATTTAATTTGATTGTGGCATATGTTTTCTCAAGATGTTGTGACATTACCTCAGGGTAGGCTGACGCATTATCCTGACTTTACAGTCTAAATGTTTTGACTCAGCGATTGTCTCCTTCAGGACAAACACTGAATGCTGGCAAATCCTCTAGCTATAAAGCCTCCTGGATGACATAGTTTTCATCCCCAAAGACAAAACCTGACCCTGGAAACCTTGGTTTTTGTTGGCTTTAAATCATCGAGAAAGGCTTGGTGTTTTATGGTTGACTCTCTGTGTGAGAGTTTTAAGATCAATCTTGTCTCTACGGATCTCCTCCTGGGACTTGATCTTGTCTGCTCTTAACAACAGACTTCAAAAAGTGTCCCAGGAGAAGAAATTGAGTGAGCTCCATCTTCCATGCTTCAGTGAGCAGCTTGCAGAAACAGACGGGCTTTGTTTGCTTGATTTTGGGCAAATTTTCTTGGAGATAATGTTATTGACCTGACTCTCCAAAGTTCGAACATGCCCAGGGTGTCACCTGCTCCCAGGATCTCATGTTGATTGGATTTGACCTCCTTGTAGCTGGATGTGTGGAGTGGCACACTGGAAGGTAGCCGACAACTGATTTGATTCATGTGGAACTCTGGACCTGGTGGGTGCTATTTTCCTTCCCTCTATTTCCTAGAGAAGGTTCGAAAGAATCTTTGGTGGATTTGTGTGGGAGTTTGGGTTCATAGCTAGGAAGCTGGACAGTGGCTGGTATTGACGGGACTTAGTTACCAGCTCCCGCCAATGCAGCCCACAGTCTGCATTGCCATGGGTCTCATGGCTGTTCTCTGAAGATTGTTTGACCACTGGGACCAAGAAAGAGCAGAGTTGAAGAAGCATAGGCATTTAGGCCCCAATAACCAGTCATCGTGCACAAACCTACACTCACATACGTGTATGTGTGGTAGGGGTCATTCTTTATTCCAATAGAACCAAGTGTTAACTCCCTTTACCCCATACCCCATAAATGCAAGCATGACAGACAACTTCCATAGGCACTGAGGCTGCTGGGACACTGCATCTGGAGGAGAAAGACTTCAAGACCTGGCTCTGTCACTAATGGTGCAATCATCAGACAAGCACTTAACCTGAGTTTCAACCTTTCACCTCCTCACGGCACATGGAAATTCTCAAATGGAATGTTCCAAGGACTGTTCAGATGCAAAGGCTATTGATTATGGAGGCGATTGAGTACACAGGACAGACAACCAAAGATCACTGCTGTTTAGCCTCTTCTTACAGACAATAGGGGCTGAGTGCTTCCTAGGGGATGAGCTCGCTGAATATCCAAAGCCCAACACAATTCCCAATGTGTAAATCCTGACGTATTCACTATTTGTTTGATGAATGAATAAAGGAAGTGCAAGCATGTGATGTAATCAGATGTTTAGAGACATGAGTGTGTGGGGTTAGCTGACTTTTCCCCGAAAGCCCCAACAGATGCTCACACATACTCACACCAGTTACTTCTTTGGGATAGTTTAAGTATTCCTATGTGCTGTGGTGTGAATAGGTGGTTCAGTGTGTTGGTGCCATGGAAAGGTGTCTAGGAGAATTGAGGCGTGTGGGAAAGTAACTTGAGAGAGGGGGTGACTTGAAGAGCCTTCACTTTGACATATGCCCCTTCATTTTCTTCTCCATTGGTTCCAGACACTCACAAGGACAGTCACGGGTCTTGGTGTGCTGGGGAATGTCAACCAATGGTTGTCCTCACTTCTAGTGAATGACTGAGGATGCTCACTGAAGACATTGTGTAGCCTCCAGTGTTCTATCCACACTTGGAGGAAAGAGGATTTACCTCCAAGTTCAGCACGTCAAGTTCTTACCCGTACAATATAGAAAGCTAGAGTGTCGTCCCATCTTGACAGATAACATGTTTTATAAACAACAAAAGCAATGCCCAAATTCCCAAAATGATGGTTTATAAATGTTTGTTTTCATTTAAAAGGGGTTGAGTATAAATTGTTAATGGTCACAGTTAATTTCTCTCTTTTTTTAAAAAGGGGGATATGATATAGAAATGAATACACTGATATGGACTTTGGTTTATAGATACAAATTTAAGGTCAATTTTGTTACACTATTTTTACTCTTGTTTAAGGTATTATGTTTATGCAGACCATTTAAAAATGTGATGTATAATTAAGAACTATAGGTTAATACATAGTCATCTATAATAATCAAACTTTGAGTCATCTTAGGTTTTCTAGATGTACAGAGATATATTTCATATATACATATGATACACACACACACACACACACACACACACACATATATTGCCTCACCCAGCCTTGATGCAGGGGGAGGAGTTCAGTACTGCCTCAACTTGATGTGCCACGCTTTGTTGACTCCCATGGGAGACCTGCCTCTTTCTGATGGAGGAGAAGAGAATGAGGTGGGGTGTAGATGGGAGGTGGGGGAAGGGAATGGGAAGAGAGAAGGGAGGGGAAACTGTGGTCAGT
>NW_004949109.1:8488705-8493927 GCF_000317375.1 Microtus ochrogaster
CAGTCACAATGGGAGGCCACAGGCACAGACAGTCACAATGGGAGGCATAGGCACAGGCAGACTCCTCCATTTAGCCCACCAGGAATTGACTGAACCCCCAAGCACTGAAAAGAGACTGGTCTGGAGGAAGAAAGCATTGCCTTCTCTAGGAAGTAGAGTTCAGTGCCCCTTCCTGCGAGGGTGACTGGTTTCCAAGGAACAGAGAAAGGGAAATCACAAGCCTACAGTGGAGAAAACTTGGCAGTGATCAAACTCACTATGACTAATGTAGATGTGATGATGGTTTGATGCAATGACAAGGTCACTTCACCTCAGTGGCATTTATCCCCTAGTAGATAGCCCCAGTATCATCATAAGAAAACATAAGGCAAAGGCAGGCTGAAGGCAACACAGAGTAACTTGCTAGGACTCTATTATAAGGTTTGAAGGCCGTGATGAAGGAAGATTGTGTTGTGGAAGCGTGGTGACTACATGCAGGTAGGATCTTGCTGGGAACTGGAACAGAACACCAACGTTAAGAAAAGGTTTGTGAAATGTAAACAACACCAGGAGCTTACTTGCTGGTGATTTCCTGATGTTGATTTCTTAATTTTGATACATGCACAGGGCTTATGCATGATGCTAACCTAAGGAAAGCATGGATGAAGGATGCATGAGGACTATTTGAACTTTTGCAACTTTTCTAAAAGTTCAAAATTGTTCTCAAAAAGTAAAAACAGAAGCAAAATTTTGTGGTTATCGGGAACTGTATATGGATATGAGGAAGGTTTGATCCTAAAAGGGAAAAGAAGGGATGATGTTGAAGAGATAAAAATGTTCTGTATGGCCCAGACGAGTTTGTCAGAGTTATCAGATTGTCTATCAGATTGTATCCTTAAAGATGAATGCTTATGCACAAATTATTTCACACCTGAAATTATATTTCAATAAACCCGACTTTTAAACTGCTGTGTATCAGATGTCAAGTGAGATGGTCATGGGCCAAATGCTTGTCTTGCAAGCATGAGGGCTGAAATTTGGGCTTCAGCATATGCTGCGCTCCCATGAAAAGATGGGAGGTAGGGGTAGGAGAATCCACGCAAGGTTGCTGGCCAGCTTATGCATCCATGCATGCTTACGTCATGGCTTGCATTTGCTGACACTGACACATACACAAAGATAAAAATGCCACATATATATTAGCAGAGAATAGAAATGGAGGCCCTACTAATGAAATCACCAAGCTCTTGTCCTTCCTCTGCCAACAATACTTCAACAGAGACAAGATTCAGATTTATCTCAAATTGGTTCTTTAACAAAATGCAAAATATGAGAGATAACCAAATATTCATACTTAGTGATATAGTAGGGATATTTCTAGAATTCTCAGCAGTTTTGGGTAGCATACAGAGCTGGGGATCTCACATTGCCACAGGTCAGGGAGTAAGGTGGGCCAGCTTCACCCTGACACCAGATGGTTTGAAGTCTTCAGGACCCTTCTCCCATGTGTTCTACTTTAAAAATGTAATACTGTAAAAAGCCCAGCATCACCCCCAATGCCTATACCAATAACGCCTATATCAACCCATACGCCTATGTGGAGAGCTGAATCATTTGGGGGAATGTGGAATTAGTATTCATCTAGGGTCCTCAAAGAGGAGGAGTAATAAGATAGACAAGTGAATAAAAGATAGTAGACAGATGGTTAGATAAATGACAGACCATTACATAGGTAAATAGATAATAAGATAGATAGATAGATAGATAGATAGATAGATAGATAGATAGATAGATAGATAGATATCCATCTATCTGTATTATGGAATGAGAGGAGAGTGAATGAGATGGATGAATGATGGATGGGTGGATGGATGGATATGTGGATGGTGGATGGATGGGTGGGTGGATGGATATGTGGATGGTGGATGGATGGGTGGATGGATGGACGGATGAGGGAGCATCTATTAGGGAAATTGACTCACACATTATGGAGGCCATCTTTAAGCTGGAACCCCTGGTGTGTTGCTAGCCTGTTTCAGCCCAAGTCTCAGGCTGCAGAGCAAGGGGAGCTGGTGGTTTAACTCTTAGTTTAAGGTCGATGACCTGAGAACCTAGGAATCCATTTGCTAAGTTCCCTAAATATGCAGTTAAGGGATGGGGAGGAAGAAGAGATCCCGGTGTGGGGAGGTAAACAAGACAGTTCTGAGTTCATTCTCCTTGGACGTGGGCTGTCTGGGAGGTGCCCGGCACGATGAGGGGAGTCTTCGCCTGGTCTCTCAGACTCGCACACCACTCTGCTCAGGAAAAACTCGCAGATGCGCTCCAAAATATCGCTGTTCTAGGTGCTCCTTAAAACAGGCCGGGTTTCACCTAATTTTGACCACCACAGAGGCCCTGGCAATGCACTAATGCTGTATCATGATTTATTTGTCTCTTATTGGCACCTACAGTGTTTCTAGGATTTTGCCCTAGGTAAATTCCTGCAAGCATACTCCCTTGGGTGGTTGTTGTTTATTTTGACAGATATTATAAAATTGTTCTTTCTAGTCAGAGTAATGAAGTTTCACTTCTACACCTGACAGTGGTTTACTCTTGGGTGTAGGAAAACACCAGCTAGGCAAGCAGTGGGCATCATCCTATGGATGTATAAATGTTGCACTGTTTCTTTTCTCTCATCTGTCTGCTCCTGTCCCTAGTACATTTTTCTTTGTATTGCTGATTTTTGGCTTCTTGGTTGCAGGAACACTTCATCTATTATCTTCTTATGCTGTCTTTCATATTGTCTGTTTTCTGTGGTATTTATCTTTTAACTTTATTAATTTGGGCCCCTTTGGAAAATTTTTATTTTCATGTGATAAAACTTATCATTTGTTTCTGGTAGAGAGTATGGATTTGGGATTGCATCTGGCAAGGCGTTGTCTACTTCCCAGTGATCTTTACTGTTTCCTTTCATTCTTTTACATTTTGAACGGAATTTATTATGTTTAAAACAGTAGGGACAGGCTTCCAATGTCTCCTCTTGCTCATAGCAGGTCTGGTACCGTATGAGTGAGTGATCTCTCCAGGTCCCTCTGTATAGAAATGGGAACAGGCCATTTGGTGAACTAAAGGAACAGCAGAAGGACCTTGGAATCTTCTTTTGCCACAGTTCTTACCTCTAAACCCAGCCTTCCTGCAATGTGTGCAGTAGGAACTCAGGCCTTCGTGTGAGAACTTCAAGAAAGCCAGTTCAGCCCATTCCCTACAACCCCAGTCAACCAGCCTGAGCACCCAAGACCTTGTCACACCAGTAAGGAAGCTGTAGGATTGTGTTCTCCTTTAAAAGATGCAGTGGTTAAGATGAAGTTTCTGAACACTGTTTATCCAGGAAACAAGCCCTTCTCTGGGTGTTCCACTAGAGGGCGCTTCAGCTATGCATATTTGCATATGGGTAAGTAAACAAGACTTGAGTTTTGTGCATGGGCTGTACACACATGCCAAACAGCTGGCTTTTCCATGAACCTCTGTGCCATAGACCTATAACCAGTCTCTCTTTCTCTCCATTGCTTTCTTGCTTATCAGAGGGCTGCCCCAAGGGCGTGGGACTGGAGATCTTGCAGGATAGAAGCCACTAGCAATGCGGGGAAGGGGGACTTATGAGTTGGATTTGTGCTTTGCTCTCCCTCCCTGGATGATGTTTTTGGAGAAGCCTTGGGTTTCTCCAAGGATTCCTCTGAAACACAAGAAAGCAATGGTTAAATCTCAATGAAAAGTCTCAGATAGAAAGGGACTCACAGTTCTGAAGTTCCTATGTGTAGTGCAGTCAGATGGAGCTGTAAGTCGCTAATGCTACTAGAAGTGACCAAATGTACCTGGGCTGTGGGAAGTGGGGTGGAGGGAGTTGCTAGGTCAACCACTTTGTAATTACGAACCATAGGAGAGAAGTTATGGGATTCATATTTTGAAGAGATTTTTTTTTTGAGCAAAAGAATTTGCAGTAATGAGTTAAAAAGATTGTTTTTGTCCAGAAACTCCAAGTAGAATAAAGAACAAAACAATAAGTTAGGAACTTGGTAATACAAGCCTGAACTAGATGGGATGGTGATGGACACCGTCTTACAATATTTGAGCTAAACATAAAGCATAAATCTAATGTGCTAATGAGTGGCATTGTCATAATATTTTGCTGTCTATTAGAAGCACTGAGAAGACAGCTACAGAAATTCTGTTATCTGGGGATAGGAGCGATGCATACGCTCATTTCTAAGCTTCCCAAGTGCTTCCATTGCATAGTCAAGTTCAGAAGGCATGGCCTAGATCTATGGTTCTCAAAGCTAAGCAAAGACCAGAATCACCTGAAGGGCTCTTGAGCAGACAGTTGGGCCATTCCCCAGAGTTTATGTTTCAAGAGTTCTGAGATGGGGGCCCCGACTGAGGGCTGGAAATGTGGTTAATCTTAATTCAGATGAGTGGTTAAGTGGTTTGAAATACACAACAGACTCAAAAGCTGTGTAGATCAACTTTGTGAAATTATTTCAATATTTTATATTTATTACATGCTAAAATGATGGTGTGCTGAAACTAGTGGGCTATAATACTTTCTTGTTGGAACTGCCAGTCCACAAATAATGACATGGAGACTTATTATTAATTATGAAACCTTGGTCTTAGTTTAGGTGTATTTTCTAACTAGCTCTTAAAATTTAATTAACCTGTTTCTACTAATCTACATTCTATTACATGGTTTGCTTACCTTTCCTGTGTCCTGTGTGTCTGTTTTGCAACCTGTTGGTGTCTCCTGCTCACCTAGATTCGTCCCTGACTTCCTCTCTCTCTGCTGGAAATCCTGCCTATCCTCTCTGGCCTCACTGTTGGCCAAGATCTTTATTACACCTATCACAACAATACATCTTCACGCAGTGCACAAATATCCCACAACAGTGAGCCAAACAAAATACATTACTAACGGTTATTTCATTTAGTTATTTTCACTTTCTAAAAATGTAAGCACAGAGATTGTAAATTACATGGGGTTTGCACTGCATTTCTACTGAGCTCCACTAGTTCATTGGCTGACTTTGTGGTGCTGAGGATGGGATCGAGGGTAGGCATGAACTCTGTTGCTGCTCTACACACTCAGCTTCTATGCTGGCTCAGAACAGCATTTCACTATATCTATATACCTGTATGAGAAATACCTGGACAACTCTGTGTTTACTTGTCTCTGTGTGTCTGTTGAGGTAGGTGGGATATGCATGTCTGTG
>NW_004949109.1:8494027-8504733 GCF_000317375.1 Microtus ochrogaster
TCTCTCTCTCTCTCTCTCTCTCTCTCTCTCTCTCTCTCTCTCTCTCTCTCTCTCTCTCCAGTCTCTCACAGAATTTAGGGATTAATTCGGCAAGACTGGCCACTAAACTCTGAGGATCTATCTGCCTCTGCAGCCCAACATTTACACAGGGGCTGGGACTCTGAGCCCAGGTACTCATGTCTTGAAGCAGGCTTTCCTGGACAAATTGTTAAAGACACAGATTCCCTGGCAAGGACTCACTACTCAGACTACCCCGTGAGTTAAAGAATCTGCATAGTCTTACCTGATGAGAGAATAAAGAAAAGAATGGGGAAATCAAAGGTTTTCATTTAGGATTTGATGCAACCATAAGGCCAAGATATGGGGAAAAATCATCCAAAGTGTGGCACTTTGCCATAGTTTGCATTTTCAACTGAAAGTCAGATGTTTCATTATCAAAATCCCTCTGACCTTTTCCTAGCCCAGCTTCACTCTAAGTTCAGATAGATAGAAAGACAGACAGACCGACAGACAGAGAGGCCCTAGGTCCCTATCTCCCTGCAGGCTGGATCCTCCCGGTTAACTGGCAGGAAAGTAGCCCAGCATCACACACCATGCTCAGAGTGCAGGCCTCCCTCCTGCTTCCTAGGCCCATTCCTCCTCTCTCAAATGTTCACTCTTCCTTTAAATTCACCTACAGTGCCCACCTAGGTCTTCCCTATGGAGAAGGTCAATAAACTTTTAAATTTCATTGAGTTACTGATGCACAGGAACTCATTTTTTCTACGATGCCCTTGTGCATGAGATAAAGTTGTGCATCTCTCCTGACCTCTTAATTTACTATCAACCAGTTTACTCCAGCAGATTCGGGCATCAAACCTGAAGAAGGTGGAAAGACACCTTCACTGCTTGGCACAGTATAGACAGTATAGACGGTGAACCAAGGACACAGGAGAGAGCGAGGGAGGGAGAGGGATCATCAAGGCTCCATCATCTTTATTGTCCCGGTCAGTTAATTTATAGAAGCAGGAATTTGAGACATTGGTCTTGCACTTTGAACCAACCACATCAGCACCACTTGGAAGCTCATTGGAAAGGTGCATCTTAGGCCTCAACGCAGATCCTCTAGAAACAGAAGCTCAGATAAACCCTTCCTTCTCTAAATCACATGATGCTGATATTTATCACAGTGTCAGGAAAGTAACCAACACACCCAACTACCCCCCTGTGATAGACTGACAGCTCTCGGACTAGGAGTCTAAATACAGTTCCCCCTTTAACTAGTTCGGCTAGGAATTTTGCAGTACCCGAAACGAGCAGAAACAGACACGAGTTCTTTGCTGTTGCCAAATCACTTCGCCTCTGAGCTCCCCTACTGTTGTGACTTCGCCTTGTGTGGTAGAGCCAGAAATTCTTCATAAGCAAAGTTAAAGCTTTTTGATTTACAGTCATGAGGTTGACAGACATTTAGCCCCAAGTCTAGAGTCCTTGCCCACATGCAAAGGCTTCAGAGTCGGGACACACCAGTGCACATGGCTTGGTCACAGGCTCAGGTCAACTCGGGAGCCTTTTGAGAGCCAAGCCTAAAGAAAGATACACTGGAAAACTTAGGCCTGGGCTGACTTCTATTAACAAAGCAGAAAATCAATTTGCAGCAGTGGAGGGGTCAGGGCCCATTGACGTTCACTGACCATTGTTTCCAAATAATTCTAAGACCAGATTTCTAGGAAAAAGTGAATTCTGCCACTGGTTCAGTTAGTTCATCACCTACACATATGTTGGGACTAATGACTCTTGCAAGAAGACCAATATGCACAGGCACACCTATGTCTGCCTATGACAGCTGCCCACAGCCCTTCCTTAGTCAAGGTCCAATGTCCGTGACTGTTCTCACCCATTTCACTGCAGTGGTCGGGGGCTGACATGATCCCCCTATCTGCATGCAGAAGAACCACAGCAGTGAGAACACCCCGCATCTCTGCTGCCATATTACACCCAGGCTGTCCAGGCTTTGAGGGTTCACTTGATGGACAGACAAGGGGAACTTGCTTTTGCTCTCCTCTCGAGAGCTGCTGGTATCACTCTGCTCACGCTTCCTTAGCAAAACAGCTTGTACTGTGTGCCTTTAACACCTGGAATTCATTTCCTTCCATTCACGGAGACTAGAAAGTTTTAGATCAATGTGGCAAATTCAGTTCCTGGTAAAGGCTCTCTTCCTTGAATGCAGACAGCTTGCATCTATTTCTCTCTTTGCATCCCCTGCAGTAGAGAGAAATAGAGCGAGCCCTCTTGAGTCTCTTTCCATAAGAATTCCAATATTGTAGCATCTGGGTCCATATGTTCTCACCTCGCCATACTTACCTCCTTATAGTGTTATCTCCAAATACACAAGGACCCAAGCTGGAGCAGAGGCATATGACGCCTCCCTCCCCCACAGCGGCAAACGAGCCAGGAGGGATGATGATTTGAAAGCCCCCAACTTGGTGGGTGCAATTCTTCTGCTCTGCTCGAGGGGGGCAGAAGAGCAGGAATGAGAAGCACCTGCTGTAAAGACAATGCTGGTCCTGAGTTAGGTGAGGGCAATGACGCCCCGAGTCAGCTCTGTTCCCCGGGATAAAATGCCCATCACGGCAGAAAGCGGAACAAGAGGGCTATCACTTCATCCTATCCAGAACAAAAAGGATGAACGGGGAAAAAGCAGGCTTCTAACTCAGGCACAGATTGGGTTGCTGTAATTGTCTGTGTGGCTGCGGTGGCACAGTCGTCGCTCGGCATCTACTGGGAGTATTAAAGTGTATCGGGTCTCTGTTGGGGCTTAATGACAACAGGAACCATCCCAACTCGGAAGGCAATTATTTATCTGGTGACCTTTTACAAAGTGGCGAGTGTTTCTTCAGCATTTTTTTTTTTTACAGTGTCTGACTTGCTTCTCTCCCCTCCCCTAATCAATTGTTGCTATCTAAATGCCATGAAAACTCAAAACTGAAATTAAACCTGTGGTGCAAGCCATGACACTCGGGCAGCCTGGAGGAGACAGTGGGTCCCTCCCATGTAATATCACACGCACATTAAGAGAGACAGTTCGGGACTGAGGGGCTAAGGGACTGCCGTGAGGTCAACACGGCCCAACAGTGCACACACTGTCCAGAAGGAGCGTTTGTGTGAGAGCGGTGTTCATGCCAGCGTCTCCAGTGCAGCATGGCCTTAGATGCTGACCTGAGTGGGGACTTCTTTGGAGGCTAATTCCTCAATGTCCACACCCCTCAGCTGTGAGATACCAGGCCAATTCCTTTACAACTGTGCAGGTCTGAAGCTGACCAGATGGGTTTCCGGACCAGCCCATCACAACACACAGACTGTCCAGGGCGCTGGGCTTGGGATACCTCAAATTTCTAAGCACACACGTTTGGTGGGGCTGCAAGCACAGCTCTGTCTTTAGTACGGGTCACAGAAACATCAGAAAGAAGGCTCTGCTCCCCTGTGAGTGAATGAGAACGCTGTGGACCAGAGTGTTGCCATGTGGGGTTTATTGTTGTTGTTTAGCTATAGCAAGGCTGGCAGAACAGAAGAAGGCTGTCACTGTCTGAC
The DNA here is from genome assembly GCF_000317375.1 of Microtus ochrogaster. Lineage (NCBI taxonomy): Eukaryota > Metazoa > Chordata > Mammalia > Rodentia > Cricetidae > Microtus > Microtus ochrogaster. The sequence goes on from NW_004949109.1 coordinate 8,497,595, forward strand.
TTGTGGGGAAGCACAGACAAGCAGAGGTCCATCCCAGACAGGACACCAATGGCAGACCAAAGAAATGATCCCGCAGTGGTCCAGCTGTTGTGCCCAAGTTGAGATCCCCCAGAGAGACCACCACCAGGATCCAGTCCAGTCCAGAAAGCAAAATCAAGGTTTATTCAGCGCGCTCTCCAGCCAGGCTGGGGGCTCGACCACTACTCGACACAGCACAGTAGGGAGGAGACCCTCCTCATCATTTTGGGTTGGCATTATATAGGCAAAAACCGCAAGCCAGGTTTACTCAGGGTCAAGGGTTAGTTTTGATGAGTACAAGGTATGGACTACTTCTGTACTCGGCTACTTCTGTTTCTTATGATGTTGCAAAAGGCTCAAAGCATGTGTCTTAACCAGCTCCCAATGAAGTAATGCTTTTTAGAGTTTTTCATATCCTTACATAGCTTGGTAAATCAGTGAGTTTACTGAGGTCAACTACAGGAGCAACAAGTGACTGCTGGGAGCTGCTTCACCAAAGCATCCAGCCCAACATGGGTAGTGATGCAGGAAATGTGTATCCTTGGGAGAGTCTCTTCTCAAAAAAAAAATCATCCACTGTTTATGTAAATGTGGAGACAGTAGGGCAGATCTTGTAACTTTCTGAGCTTCCTAATCTTGTAAGTTTTACTGGCTTCCTGGGCCTTCTAAGTTTCGCTGGCTTCCTGAGTCTTGGAAGACTCCCTCTTCTCTTCAAAATGGGATATTTCAATTCAGAGGAAGTTACTGCAGAACTGCTATTGAGATGGTTTGTTACAGTCCCAAGAGGATGTTGTCTACCCTGTAGGAGTCACTCAGGGACACACCACAATGGATTAGGAGGCTGGGGCACAAGTGAAAACTCGGGCAAGAGCTTTCCTTGTGGCTTTTTAAGGAGGATGGATCCATAGGTGATGCAGAAACACCAACTGGATGGTAAAGTTTCATGCAAGGTCCCCTGGTATCCAGCCTCAAGTGGGGATAAAAGATTGACATTGCACTCTCCTGTGAAATTGCCCAGAAGTTCTACATGGGCTGAGAATGAAATAAAATCCAAAGCCTGATTGCACTGATTATTATTGTCATTTAACAGATCCCTCCCAGATTTTAACCCTTTGATCACTCTTTGGATTCAGTGAGTGAGGAATTGAGACAGGACACAGGGGGGACAGCTTGTCTGTGCTTAGGCTTCTGGAGTCTCAGCCGTGAACACTCAAGAGTCAGAGGTGACTTGACAGCGAGTGGCTGGAACCATCCGGAAGCATTCCTAATTTTATGTCAGGAGGTTGATGTAGCTGTCCACCTCAGCTGAGGCTGTTGACTTGTGGAGCCTTGGCTTGTAGCCTGAGCAACCTAAGCAAGTCATCCCAAGCTAGTAGGTACTGAGAGGATGAGGCAGAGGTGGTGCTGGCGTGTCTGAACTAGCTTCAGCAACTGTATACATCACTTGGGCGTGCCCGTCTGTAACATCCAGCATAGCCCTGAAGAGGAAACAGGACCCAAGCTAGATGGGAAAATGCCATGCAAACTCATATTGTCAAGGACAGTGCCTACGGGGGTTGGGGCACTGGCACTAGATTTGAACCGTTGAGTGTGCCACAGTGGCAGCAGTGTGTTGTCTTGCATCTGGTCGAGCTAAAGAGTTCTCCTTTTCCAGAGGACGAGACACAATCCGCATCCGTGTGTCTTCATGTCTTCCCTTAGAATGTCCCTCTCCATTCCCACGCCAGTTCCCAGCTACCTTGTAGGGTTTGGCTCAAGCACTGCCCTATCACGGTGGTTGTTCCTGGTGGCCCTGGTGTCTCTGTGTGGCCATGCCACACCTCAGGTGTAGGTTAAGTACTGTTGCGCATTGTTTGGCTCTTTCGTCCCTGATCTTCAAGTTTTTCTCCCAGGCATGGGATCTTCACTTTTTGTGTCTCAACACTGAACATGGTTTGGTTTAGTACTACAAAATAGCAGCATTATTACACACTTAAAAACTCGAGTTGAAAAATTATACTTGCTTACTAGGCTTGCAATAGCTCCTCAATATCTAAGAAGTTGGGGAATCAACACTTGGGACAGAGAGAGTTGTTGCTTTGTGACACAGTAAGACTTGGACCTAACCCTAGGCAGCCACTTAAATCTCTCTTGGCCTCTAGTTCCTGTTATAAAAACACCTCCCTGAGGTGTTGAAGAATGGATTTATTAATGTTGTAAGGTGTGCGGAAGACTGAAGGAGCTGTTTGTGAGCTAAATCTTATTATTAATAATGGTATGAGATTGATTATTCATCTCCATAGCACTTCTATTCAGTCTCTGCAAAACTGGAAATTGGTTGTGCTAAATTGGCTTACCTGCTCCATTTGGCCCTGTCAGGAAAATCAATGAGACATACATGAATATTCCCCTGTGTGTGTAGCCATTTCCAAGACGAGACAGTCATCAATATTTATTGTAAGTGGTTATGAAGAAAATGGATGAATAGTTAATAGATGAGGGCATTTAGATGTTATTAAATGTACTTGCTCAAGCAAATTTGAGGCTATATTTGGGTTTTAACTTAAAGCAGAAAAATCTATATTTTTAAATTGAATACATGGACGTTCTTGACAGACTGTCTCTGGAAAGGTTTCAGAGTCTGAAGGCAGAGACAACTTTTGAATGGCAGGAGCTATATTTTATACCCAGCTGGAAGTTCAGACAATGTGAAAACGGCTCTTACAGAGTTCCGGCTTGGACTGAGAACAGCATTCTCAGACCAATAAAGGAAATTCCCAATTTAGCACCACACAGGCTTCTGCAGGCTCTGAATGCCCCATAGGAGGACTGGTGACATTTTTTACAAGAAGAAAGAGCGATACCTAAACAGTCTGAAGGAGTAGACTCTCACTTCAGAGGCACCAGAAGCCCACTCCGCAGAGGCTGCAGAAGGATACTGAGGGGAGAAGTGGAGATGCATGGGCTCTAGTCCAGTCAGCTGCTGACCTGTCCCAGAGCCTGAGGAAATACATTCATTTCTGCAAGCCTGTAATTTCCTCACCTGCCAAAGCAACTGAAGAGCTCTGCTATCTGTGTTACTCTTCTGTCTCTCTGGTGAATACCTACAATAAACAACTGACAAAGAGAAAAGGATTATTTTGGTCTCATTTTGGGGGAGTTTCAGTCCATCTTGGTTGCCCCTGTTCTGATCCCCAATATGAGGCAGAGAAACTCACAGTGGAGCAAGATGCTCATTCCATGGTAGCAGAGAAGCAAAGGGGGAAATAAAGGGACTGGGGCTCTTCTAGCCCGTTTTAGGCATCCCCAGTGATCAGACCACCTATGGCTAAGTTCCTAAGGATGCTGCTACCTTCTAACCGTGCCATAGACTGGGTACTGATGCTTTGCTCCATGGACATTTGACTCCTACCCAAACCACAACAATTTCATTTATGGAGTCCCTTTCAAAGTGTGTAGATGCTGTGATGAACTCCGTGTATAAAGGCTCCACATTTCTCTACCCTACCTAATTTCTCTGCCTTCAGACCTACTCAGTGAAAAGCCCCAGACTCTGGGCTCCTGTTTGATCCTTTTATAGGATCCAAGTAACCCCTGGCTCCTAGATCTGACCCAACTGGGTCCAGAGACTTTGACCCCTTTTATCACTTCTGTATTCAGAGCACCAAACTGTAGAATTAGAAAATCTTTTCTGAACTGGGTGGTGGTGGCACATGCCTGTAATTTCAGCCCTTGGGAGGCAGAGGCTGGTGGATCTTTGTGAGTTCGAGGCCAGCCTAGTTGACAAAGCAAGTTTCAGACAGTCAGGTCATTACACAGAGAAACCCTGTCTCAAAAAACAAATAAAACAAAACAAAACAATGAAAGAAAGAAGAGAAAAAAAGTCTTTTTTTGTAAAAAAGTCGGATAATGAACATTCTAGAAAGCCTGTGTTGCAACTACTCAACTCCATGAAAGAAATGGCTAGAAGTATCCAAAGAAGTGTGACTATGCTCCAACAAAGCTCATGGATGTAAATATGATTCTTAAAAATTTTTCATATCTCACAAAATACTATCCTCCTTTGGGTTTCTTCCCAATCAGGTAAAATATCAAAGCCATTCTTAACAAAATCAGGAGCAAAATCTGTGCCCGAGAGGAGCAGCTAGCTGTCCTGAATCTATACTTCCCTTTAGGTCCACCTGTGGTTTTCATAGGAAAGGAGCTGAGACAGGACATGCCCTGTTTTATCTACATCTCTGCATAGTCTGTTCCATAAACAGCCTCTCACTCCACCCTTTCATTAAGGTCGAACAGAAGCAGCATCTCAGAGAAATACACTGTACTGGGGAGTGCGTCATCTCACAAGTCTCGTGTCTTGCTCCTTAGGTGTCTGTTCACAGTGAGCCCCCTAGAACAGTACAGATAGGATGAGCTGTGTCCTCTGTGTTGGCCAAGTCTGTCCAGAGAAACAAAAGCCACCGTCCTACAAATTTATCACAAGGAACCGAACCTCACAATGATGGAGGCGGACGAGTCCCATAATCTTCTGTAGAGTAGATGGCCTATGTTCCCATCTGAGGCCCAAGGAGAGCGGTGCCTCAGGTAGGTAGGTGAGGTTCCTTGTATCGCTTTTGTGCTAGTCAACCTTTCTCTTGTTTGGATGGTGCCCATCCACATTAGGGAAGGCAGTTTGCTTTACTCGGTCTGTGGGTTCAGTGCTACTCTCTCTCACAGACACACCCAGAAAAAGGCTTGCCTGTGTGGTTAGGCAGACCATCGTTAATCAGTGTCGCATGTAAAAGTAGATGCTATATGGCCCTAGCAGCATGGGGGCCCTGTCTGGATTACCTTCCCTTCAGTCTTACATAATAAAAACCCAAAAGAGATGAATTCTCCTCTCTTCTAAGTTATTCCCAAATGCATGTAAGTACAGTATTCTTTTCCGTCTTCAACACCTGCACACATCTGCCCACATACAACCATATATCTCTCAAACCATTAGCGCCTACAGCTACTTCTCAGTTTCTTCTCTTCTTTTTAAAAAGAGCTGTTGCCAATATCGCCAACGTCTTGCTCCTCATCTCTCTTTGCCTACTCAGCCTTCACCACTCCTAGTCCGGGAGAATTGCTAAATCACCCACATTGCTAGCTCCGTGGGCAGTGCCCCACTGGGACATGTGACACAGCTGCTCTCCCCATCTTCAGTGGCTGGGATGTGTCTTTTCTTGTTTTCCACTCACTACGCATGTGACTTTTTCACTGGTTCTTTCTCCTATTTGGACACTGAACTCAACTCCTCCTTAGAACTCTTTCTGTATCTGTTTGCACTTTTTTTTCTAGCATTGCTTTTTTGTTTGTTTTTTATTTTTCTTAAGTCACTGTTGGAAATAAAACCCACAGCCTATGAAGGCACACTAGGCAGGGACTCCACTACTGAGCTACAGCTCTGTCAGCACTCACCCTGTAAGCCTCTAGATCTTGTCTGTTTCCTGGCTCTAAGTACTGTGAGCATGCTTACGACTCATAAAAAAGCCTGTAGCCTGAGCCTCCTTTGCGGATTTAAATGTGTAACTTTGAGTTGCCTGCTGCATGCCTACCCTCACGTGATCCAGTAGCCACTTCATACCCAGAGAGGCTCAGCTTAAAGCCTGCTGAATCTGCCCAGGACTTTCCGCTGCCTTCTGCTAGTTTGCTGACAGTCTGTGATATTCCTTAATATATGGCTCTCTTTCTTCATCTTTACATGCCATTCTGCTAATGTGTCTGTCTAAATCACTTTGCCCTATTTTAAAAGACATTCTTCCTATTAAATTGGAGGCCAGGCCTATCCTGGAATGTCTTCACATCAGTTCCTTACATCTGCATTAGATTCAGTTTCCGAAAAGATCAGTGCTAGGGTTAGGTCTTTACCTGTGACTCTTGGGAACACTTTCCATGCCTTCTTTCTCCTTTCACTTGATGCCAGCTCCAGCCTTCCAGTTGTGTAGACCCAAACAAATCATTAGTAAATCCTGTCTTTTATTTTTTGGGGGGGGCTTTCTACTCCTAAACCTGTCAGGATATTGTACTTTGCCTTTGAGATGAACTTCCCAACCATCTCTCACCAACCTCATTGCTGTGTTTGGTCTAGGTGGATCTCTCTTCTAGGCGGCTGCAGCATCTCCTGTCTAGCTTTCTGGCTTCCCGTGCTACCATACTCTAGGGAGTAACTCTCACTGATTCAGTGGAAAGATAGATTCTCAAGGAGCAGAAGCTAGACCATGCCAGTACTTTGTTCTGAACACACTAAACGGTGCCACACCCACTTGGTGGGGAGCTGAACAGAGTCCCCCCCCATGATCACTCTGACCCCCAGTCACCTGCTCCACTCCCACTGACTGGCCTTTTCCTCAAACACTTCAGGAATTCTCTTCTCTGAAATATTTTTTCCCCATGTCTCATTTCTTCTCTTCTTTCCAGTGTTTGCTGGAACATTCCCTTCAAGTGAAGCTTTTCCAAAGCCCAAAACTGCGATCTTTCTCTGCTTTTTCTTCATGGTGTTTATGGCAAAACTAGATAAGAAAGATTCATGACTACCATGTCTTGTTTTCAAGGACAATTAACCTTCTATGTGCACGTATTTGAAACAGCACCTACCTGGTGTGTCAACACCACAAGTAAGCAGATGCCAACAGACACACACATCAGATGGATTTCAGAATGTCATCATTTTTCTTCCTTTTGAAGTGAGCAAGCTCAGATCTGCCAAAATGTATGGCCATGAATTGGCAGCAGCCAATGTTGCAGGAGATCATAAATCTTGCTCAAGGGCAGTGTAGATGGCTCTGCAGGCTCATCCAACATTCATGGAATCCCAGTTATTTTCAGCCTGGATGGTCTTACAGCCAGGGGAATTGAGACTTGGTCTCAAAAGAATTAAATTAATGTTTTCATACCCTGGTCTTACAAACAATCAGATATTTGGAATGAATTTAATTGAAAATCATGGAATGCTTCTTTTTAGCATGCATTTCATTTAGCCTTTGGCATGGACAGGGTCCCTGAAATGCTAAACGTCCCTCCCACCAAGAGAAGGAGGGGATTCAGGGCTCTCTCCCCTGTGGCACTTCCTGCAGGGCCCTTTGCACTGCCTTGGCATTAGAGTTGCTGTTGGCTGCGGC
>NW_004949109.1:8505146-8511472 GCF_000317375.1 Microtus ochrogaster
GGTGCCCTCTGCTACCCAGCTGGGTGTAGAACTGGCTTGGCTGTCCCTGTTTGTATTTTGGGAGTTAAGAAGGACCTTTCCAATGTTTTAAGTGTTGTCTCCAAAGGCAGCTAGTCTCTTTCCTAGCCCTGCCTTTGCAAACATTATGGTAGGATTTATTACCTAAAAGATAATGATAGAAACATAAAGAGTTTAAGGAACTTTCCCAGTGGCCCACAGCCTGCGCCTAAGCTTTGAACCCCAGGCTGTTTGACTCTGGCTTTTTCTTTTCACATTGTGCAGTGTGTGTCTCTCATACAGTCAGTATTGTTAGTATGTTGGCATGTATTTTGGTCCATTTTCTGTTTCCATAATGAAAATATTTGCAATTCAAAATTCTATCTAGAGAATAAGTTCACTTGACTTGTGTTTCCGGAACCGAGGAACCCAAGAGCGTGTTGATGCCTTGGGACTGGTGCCCAAGGCAGAAGTCAGAGGAACAAGCAGGACCAAGCAGGGGTCCCAAAGCAGTCACTTCCCAGCCACCCTCTCCAGGGTACTAGCTCCCTTCCTCTGAGAACCAAGCCACTAACAGGAAAGATGAGCGTTCCTCTCCAGAACCACACCCTTCAACATCATCAGACCAGTCACCATATTTCAGCCTGTGTCTTGGAGGGATGGTCCACAGCCACCCACCCCTGCACCACACACGCCATCCGTTCTCTCCGGGATGGCCCCAGCTCTGTCTCCGTAGCCTTTAATCCTTAGCTCGGTGCCTTCCTACTGTTCTCCGCCTGCAGTTGCTTTGTGGAGCACCCCTTCCTCCCGCAGACAGTCTTATCACTTCACATACTGTTTCTAAGAGCCCTCCATGCCCACAGCTATCTTTCTTTTAGCCTCATCTTCGGTTTTTCCTTGCCTTTGGGACCACTAGGCATAAGAACTGGAGCACGGCCTGCCTTAGATTCAAGCAATCAGACAAAAACTGCTGTTCGGTCAGCCAGCACCTTCCCTCTCGGTGCGGTTCCACTTGCCTGCTTGATTTCACACCATCTGCTCCGCTAAGAGGCGGCTCTCAGTTGAGTTGTCACAAGCATTACAAAGCGTTAGCAACAGCTGGTTAAGCATATTTATGCCACAGTAGAAACACGAGGGTTGGATACAATAGTACAACATGGGCTTTTCTGGCAAGCAAGAGTAATGGGAGACAGATGTGCTGCACGATGCTTCTGGGCTAGACAGCGGCACGACCCGGGCAGATCTCGGAGCCAAATACATGCAGCTCAGTCGTATAAAAATAAAACTCAGTACTGGGCACCACCCGGTCTGGAAGACAAGCTGGGCAACATACTCTGGGGTCTGGTTGAAATGATGGCTCTAGATGGGAGACATTCAGAAAGCCACACAATTTGTCTGCACCTCTGATTCCTTGCCTAAAAAAGGCTAAATATAAAAACTACCTTATAGGGTTTTAATAGAATTTAAGAGAAGTAAAGAACACAGAGTTCTTCATTGAAGCACACAGGAAAGAGAGCCCAACAAATACGCACAACGATCATTTTCATCTTCCCCACCATTAGAGCCGTGGTACACAGGCGAGGCGTGGCACTGAAGTTCCGTTTTCATCTTCCCCACCATTAGAGCCGTGGTACACAGACGGGGCATGCCCACTGAAGTTCCGTTTTCATCTTCCCCACCATTAGAGCCGTGGTACACAGACGGGGCATGCCCACTGAAATTCCATTTTCATCTTCCCCACCATTAGAGCCGTGGTACACAGGCGGGATGTGCCCACGCAAGCTCTGTAGCACTTGCTGTGGAAGAGAGGTTATGGAGCAGTGAAGAAGGTTTGAATCCTTTTCCTACCCGTGAGTTAGCTGGACTCCAGACCTACATTGTGAACACAGTGAAGAAATCTGGAGAAGATCCCGTCCTGGCGACACTTTGCTCCAGGGGAATGACAAGCCACCGAGGAAGAACCAAATGAATACAAAAACCAGAACATCAGAATGAGGGTGAGCCAGATGGCTCAGCAGGTAAGGGTGCTTAACCTCAAGTCTGAGGACCTGCCGTCAGTCTCCAGGACCCACAGGGTGGAAGGAGAAAACTGGTTCCTGCAAGTTGTCCTCTGAGCCACACCCACTCCTCCACTCACCCCAGACACCGCAAAAATAAGGAAGTGTGAAAAACATCAAATGCATTAGGATGTGACAAGCATTCTACAAATGGCCAATGGCTGTCCTGACTGGGTAGTTTTATTTGGACCACCTTTGAATAAGCAGAGACAGCACATAAAGGACCCAAGACCCAGGCAGAAGGCACAGCATGGCGAAGGCCTGCAGTTAGAGGGAGCTTGGGTCTGAGGCCTGGAGGATTACGAAGGGAGTGGTTGCTGGATGGAGTTAAAGGAAAAGAGGCTGGGTTAGATGGAGTTTTATAAACCAGGACAAGAGGCTTGAGTTTTATTACAGAGCTCCCTGTGTGTGGTTAATCCTGATGCATACTCTTCATCTCTGATGCAAGTGGATTAAGAGACTACTGGGAGATTATGGAGGTGTGTCTGAGCATGCCTTGCTGGAGAGCGTGGCAGCAATCAGTGGTTTGCTTAAAGGGATTTTACTATTGAGGGACAGGGGAAACTACAGAAAGTGGGTCTAGTTGGAGGAATGAGGGGTGTCCTCTTCTTCCTGGGTACCAAGACTTGATGGACAGACACCTCCAGAAACAAGACCTAAAATACATCCTTTTTTGCTTAAATTGCTCTCAGGTAAGTGGTCACAGCATGAAAAAGGCTGACTAATATGGTTCTCTAGTGACAAACTACTGTATATCTGGGAAATACAGGAAATAGTGGCTTTCAGAACATTGGATAAAAGGCAGAAGAAACCAGTGATCTCTGAGAGTAAGAAACCCCACAGAGTGTGTCTGTTTGTCTCTGTGGCTGTGTGGGCTCTTCTGGAACATGGAGCGGGAACTGGAGCGAAAACCTGGCAAAGGAAAACCACTGAGCTGACCAGCGGGATGTGCAGATCCAGGGCTACTGGATTCACAGGGCAGTGGACAGTGTGGTAGGAACGATGAGAGCAAGGGTCTTGATAACATATGCCACTTCTGACATATGCCATTTCTATAGACATTTAGGGAGCAGACCCTTGACGGATTGACCTTCAACCAGAGGTTGTAGAAGAGAAGCCTGGTAAGGATGGGGAAAGATTATTGCAAGCAGAGAACTACAAAGGCCTATGGGAAGAGAGGGTAGGGGGTTAACTGGCAGGCTTACAAAGAGGCTAATAAAGCTTGTTTGTGTGTGTGTGTGTGTGTGTGTGTGTGTGTGTGTGTGTTGGAGGGAGACAAAGAGACAAGCTGAAAAGAAATTCCAGAACCAGAAAGCTCCAGGTGATTGAGATTTTTCTTTCTAAGGCCAGTAAATAAGTAGGCATTCAATATAAAGCTATAGGTTGTAAGTAACACAGTCTAAGGCGGCCCCAGAGACTGGTCTCTAGGAGCCTAGCTATCACTGTGACCCAAGTCTGAAGTGCGTTTATCATTGCTTTAAGATTCACAGAGAGTCAGCAGAGTGCCAAGGTCCTGGAGTGGCCCCAGCAGAGACAGTCTGGCACTGGGCTTTGGATGAATCTTCCAGATAGGAATGTTTTAGGGGAGGTCGAGACCCAGTGTCTCAGGAGCTGAAGGAACCATTTGGATCACACTGCACTACTCGGGAACACAGCCTCCTCTACCATTCATAGAATGTCTGAATTCAAAACTGGGAGCTCAGGATAAATGGGAGTTTTTAACATTAATCATCACCTAATGATGGCAAAGCCTGGCCGGTGTCAGGTTTGATTTGATAGATTTATCCTGGAAGCGATATGTGTACTGACAGTTGGGGAAATTAATGCTTTGATTGTATGGAGGATGGACAGGCTACACTGGTGCTGACAGGTTAAATTAAGACGAGGCTGTTCCAGAAGGTAAAACACCAACTTCCTGTTTCCTGTGTAATGTTTCAGAGGTCTGGATACTTACGTCCAAGGCTGGCGAAGGTGCGTAAGTAGCTGAAGATGCAGAAGACACAGTTTTGAAGGGATGGCACTCTGCCAGAGCGACACAGCATGTTTAAGTGGCCTCTTCATGTGCATGTTTAGAATGTATAGAATTATAACTATAACGGAATAGGGTAGCCTCAAAGTGATTTCCGGTATCTGTCTGAAGTTTCAGTGTGCCTGCTGTTCCTCGTGGGCAGTCCCGGGTATCTCACGGCCTCTCTGTTCCTAATGTTTGCACAGTGAGAGGCATGAAGCTGTATAAAGAGTATACATATAAATCAGCATTCATGATTGACACCAGGCAGTTGATAAACACTCATCATCTTACAGTGTACCTAGCGAGGAATATTAAACACATAATTATTAATCGTAAACATGGCTTCCATGAAGGGCACAGATGACTGCACTTCCTAACCACTAAGAAGATGTGGGAAAATGTTTTAATCGGAATGATACGGTATCTTTGGGAGACAATTCTGCTGAGGTAATTTAATTACCTTGTTAATGTATTACTGTATAAAATATACGCTGTCTTTATTGTTCTCCATTTTCAATTTTTCCAATCAAAAAATTTGCACATGGAAAAAAAATGTGATGGATTCCTTTGTGAAGAGAAAAGTGCCCAGCACAGGTGGGTCGGGGTTCCCGCCAAACTCTGCTCTTTAAAGTGACTGTCATGTGCTCCCTTCTGAAGCTATTATTAGTACCAACTCCCACTTATTTGCCTCAAATTTTCCAAAACTTTTGACACTATTTCCCATCCATTTTTAGTTATACAAAGTTCTCTCATACCTGGTGTAACTACTTTGAATTTTACCTTGTGATTTATCTTCTAAAAATGATCTTTGTGGTTTGAAGAAAAATCCATTAGGAAGTCCTGGAAATACAGAAATGGAGAGACTGGGGTAGTTGGAGAGAGGATTGATTTGGATGAATATGAGATGAGACCTGAGATGGGAGAGAGACAGAGCATCACTCTCATCCAGGGCTTGGCAAACTTCTAACTATAGCTAATGGAAACATTTCCCATTGGTTAGGTCCCTGGGTTTATCATCCTTGAATGGCCTGGTGACATGACCCACATTTTTCCTGGCAAGAACTTTCCTAAGTGTAGAACTGTAATCTCCTGAAAGATTTTCACAAATCCCTTATCATGAGCAGGGTCGGTCTTCTGAATCTTCAAGACATAGCTGCTCACACATGGCCGAGGTAGGAGCCTTAGTCTAGAAGGGCGAGAGCGGTTGATGAGCTTGGCCTGAGAATCCTTGTGCTGTTGTCTGTCCTCATCCAACTGTTCATTGTCTGTGTGAGTGATCCAAAGCAGTCCTTTTTCTGTAGATGTTGACCCCACTCTTCTTTGTGATGTCTGCCCCAAACGCTCCCTGCCTCATAGTGGGTTATCTGTCATTTTTAAATGAGAATGCAGGCGTTCTTTGTATTTGTGAACATTATTCTTTTGCACATAACATGAACTATACGTGTCTCCTGAGCTGGGGGAGGGAAGTCTTTTTTCTCTTTGTGGGATCCATTGATGAACATAACTAGATCATTTTGATGCAGTCAAATTTAACCATTTCCTTTCACAGATCCATCATTTTTATTCCCATATTTTTATTAATTAAATGTGTTCTTTGTCAATTTCACACATGCATAATTCATACTGACTGCTATTGCCACACCTTCTACCTTCTCCCTGCTGCCCCATCTGCCTACCTGTTCCCCAATTCCCTCTTTCTCGCCTTCATGTCTGTTTGTTTGGCTTCTCACAGACTTTAACCAGGGCCATACAAATGCTTCTTCAAAAAATACTTTCTTACCCTGGGGTCTTGAAACCACATTCCTATAATGCAATCTAAAGGCCTTATTGTTTTGCCTTTCCGTTTAAGAATTTAATCTACTTAGAATCAATTTTGCATGCTTTGTATGTTATTCAGGAGAGGTCCAATCTTATTTTTTACCCACAAACTAATTTTCTCAGATTCATATGTTGGAAAGAATAATTTTCTTTACTGGTTCTCATGGCTTTGTCACATCGGGTGTCTCTATATAAATCTCACTTTTGCTGCTTCTTTTTTCTTGTTCTCAGAACTATTCATCCCCATCTTCCTTCCTCAAGTAAATTCTTTAGAATTCCTGGTGATGAAATAAAAATGTCAGTTTTGCCTGAAAATGTATTTTATTCTCATTATTTGAAGAAGATATTTCTGCTGCCTGGCTATGGAGTTCCAAGGCTATAACTGTTTTCTCTCTCAGCCTGTTACCCTACTGCACTTGGCTGTGATACTGTTAATACAAACA
>NW_004949109.1:8511572-8524827 GCF_000317375.1 Microtus ochrogaster
CCTCCATCACAGGCCACTGCTGTTGATCAGGGACTCATGGGACAGGACTCGGCACCTCCATCACAGGCCACTGCTGTTGATCAGAGACTCATGGGACAGGACTCGGCACCTCCATCACAGGCCACTGCTGTGCTTGCTGGCTGCTCTGACGTCCCTCTGTTCCCTTCAGCAAGCTCTAATTGCGTTACCCAAGGGGTGCTGCTTTCTGTCAGTTCATGCCCATCTTAAGTGGTTGTCAATACAGTGGAAGGCCGTAGAGATCAGAGATGCCTCTCCCATCCTGACCTTTCCATCACTCTCCTTCACCTCACTGAGAACCTCCAACCTGAAAATCCACAGTACCATTTCTGCTTTCTGTCCCTTAGCCACTGCCTTGCGTTTCTCCACCCAGACTCTATTTTCAAACATCCTAATGCATTTGCTAAGACCTTGTGACTTTATCTACTGCATCACTAAGTCTTCTAAATGCACCTTGAATGGCTGCTTCCCCTCTTTCCCTGCCTCTCTAGCCCAAACGATCTCTTGGGGCTCCTGCGGTACAGAAGCCCCTTCATCTGCCCGGTGATTCCCCACTCTGTGTATATCCAGCTCCCCTGCACATAACGCTCAAATGAAGAGCACTAGGCCGTGAAGGTCTGAGAAAGCCCCAGACTCGGTTGGTTTCAGAATCTATGTGACTGCGGAGCAGATGGAAATCTACTTCCAAATGCGTGGAGGAGAAGAGGCCTTCGGTAGAAGGTGACTTAAGGCAGCCTTGTTAGCCATCAGTGCATTGAACGTGGATTAAAACACGAACACCCAACTTCCACTGTAAATCCTGTCTGGGTATCTTGAAACCGTCTCATCTTGAAAAAAATTACTGGATAAAAGCTTCATAACACCCTTCCAATAGGGTTTAAGCTGCAACAAAATAAAAGACATTTTTCCAAGGCATGTAGTTAATAATCATCAGATCCAGGGTGGGCAGGAACTGTGGGAACAGCCTGGGCACACACTTCCAATGCCTGTGAAAGGGCTGCTGATGGTGGGAGACCACTGGCAGGCTTGTAGATAGGCACTGACAGGATATTATCCCTCAGAATGAGGTTATTAAGAGAGAGAGCCTGTGGCTGGATCGTCATAGCTGGGCCTTGAAGTGGGACTGCGTTAGAAGAGATAGCCTCTGTGTAGAGCATGAGAATCCCGGAGGGAGGCAGACCCTCCAGTTGCAGAGATACAGGAAGATTTCTAGCTCTGTGGGATTTAGTTTAGCCTTCAGGACTCATGTGGCAGGAAGACACTGACAAGAAGTGGAAGATGTGGGATACCTAACCCCAAGTTGTTGGTCAAGGGAATCCCAGAGACCCCTAAAACAGCAAAGACTATACCATTGTTATGACTGTTATGGAATATTAGTTTAAGATGGGTTACATTTGTTTATGCTGTAGGATATTTGTTTAATGATGCAAAGACATGTTGCATTCTTGTGTGTTGCATTTGTTTAACTCTGTGAAGCTGTGTTACTTTGCCTGTCTAAGACACCTGACTGATCTAATAAAGAGCTGAACAGCCAGTAGCTAACCAGGAAAGGGATAGGCCGGGCTATCAGGCAGAGATAATAAACAGGAGGAGAACTCTAGGCTAGAGAAAAAGAAGAAAGGAGAGCAAGGAGCTGGAAAAAACGGAGACCAGTACACAAGTGACCAGCGACCCAGCCACATAGCCAGCCATGGAGTAAGAAGGAAAGAAAGACATTTAGGATAAAGAAAGATAAAAAAGTTAAAAGCCCAGAGGCAAAATGTAGAAGAAAAGAAACAGGATAATTTAAGTTAGAATAGCTAGCAAGAAACAAGTCCAAGCTAAGGCTGGACATTCATAAGAAAGAATAAGTTTCTGTGCATTTATTTGGGAGCTGGGTGGCAGGCCTTCAAAGAGTTTTAAAAAAATACACTCAACTGCCCACAGAATCTGATATTAAGGCCCTGTGTCTAAGACACCATATACTTTGGTCATAGGACATGGAAAAATGAAATTGGTATTGCTAGGAAGCTTCCTCCATCCTGGCTAGCCTTCAGAAGGTGCTACGCAGGCTGCTGGGGAACAACAGATCAGCAGTCCTAGCCAGCTGTGAACCCCATGAGCAATGATGACTGGCAAGGTAAGTTATACCCATGGGGCATTGGTGGTACGAATATTACAGTGACTTCTGAACAGATTAGAGGATCGCTCCGCAAAAGCACGTGTGTGCTTGGTACTGCCAATCAGGCCGAGAATCCATGGACAGGGAGCTCACAGGCCCCAAGGGTGAACTTCCTACAATTATTTTGCTAAATGGGCATAGTTTCAGACTGCCCTCTGAATTTGCAGCTCTCTAAGTACAGATTAGCGCAGCTCTCAGACCTCACTAGAGAAGTCTCTTTGTGTTGCGGACAGCAGCTGACAGAGAAACTTACAACCATGAGCAAGCGAGTGTCTGTGGAGGGCTCAGTCGCAAATCTCTCTCCCCTGCATCCGCCTCACAGGGACCACACAGAAGAAGGGGTGGGAAGACTGTAAGAGTAGCAGGTAGGTGAGGACCAGAGCATCTATTGGAAATGACAGGACCATGGCACTCATGAGCTCACTGCACCTGTGACTTCTTGTGCCAAACTCCCACAAGATCAAGTTAGTCATCACTGTAGCACTCAGGGAGGAGGGGCTCACAAGCTCCCACCCTCGTTGAGGAAGTATTGACAGCTGTTATCTTCTGGGAGAGGGAGAGTGTGTAGCTTCTGGTAGCTTGACCATGCGTCAGTGAATGACCCGTGAAGCCATTAGCACAAAAAAACACAAGTCAGTGTGATATTTTTAAAAAAAAGTGGACACAAAGTTAGAAGGGGGTAGGCAATGGGGGTGGATCTGAGGAAGTTAGAGAGAGGGGTGGGATGGGTATGATCAAAATACATTATATGCATGAAACAAATGAATGAAATAATAGAAAAAAAGCAGGAGATCATTCCACATTTTCTTTGTCCTGAGCAACAGGAGAGTGTGCTGAATTGCCTTACTGAGAGCTATAACAGCCAGGGCAGGTACTTGTCCCTTCCTTGACCTATGGGAGAAACAGCAGGGCAGGGTGGGACCTGATCTGTGAGGAGGCCCCAGTGGATCAAACAGGTACAAACCAGGGAAGTTCCACTGCCCGAAGGCAAAGAGGGAAGAAAAAGTTAGCCCTGGCCTCAGCTGGAAGAAAGGGGGAAAGAGGGCGTAAGGTCAAGCAGGGTAACTTTTCAGGACTGAAGATGCTGCTGCCGCGTGCGAGAGATGGAGAAGCCTTGTACCCAGGGGGCTGACAGAGGGTATGGAAGCATTTTCGGGAGGAAGAGTGTCCTCAACAAGTCTTCAGAGAAGTCCCCTAGCTTAAGTCCCAACCACGGAAGCAGGAGCACAGAATGAAAATCCTGGAGTTGCTTGGACACTTGCATGCGTAATGCTCACAGATGTGGCTGAACAGTAAAGTTTAGTGTTTGCACTAGAAAGCAAAAGGCAAACAAAACCTCAAAAACTGAAAGTAAACTACACAATCAGTTTGTTTACTATGGTTAGAGATATATGAGATCATTGAAGAAATAAAACTGAAACTGAGTAGACCTTGATAATCTTAGGAAATTATCATACAAAAAATCCATACTAATCCAAAGTATTTTGGAGATCTGCTGTGGTTTCCTTAGTCTGAAAAGGAGATATAACGATAAACAGAGAGCTTGGCGGCACTGAGAAGTTCTATAGTTGCTGCCTTCGTTTATACTAGATGGTCATCTTAATCAAAATGGAGGTGAAGTCAAGGGCATGTGCCTGATTTTACCCTTAGTAAAGATGGCTGCCAGCCACATTTACTTCCATCCTAATGAGGTCATCAGCTAAGACGGAGGAAAATCACATGGTTGCTATTTAAAAACATCTGTTTTCCTAGTAGATCTATTTTTCTCAACAAGAGTTGAACCCAAGTAAGAATGCCTATGTGTAGTTTTTCTTAAACTCTAAGCCTTTTGTTACAAGCTTGAAGCTAAAGTTTTGTTCCAGAGTTTTGACTATAACCAGTGAAATTATAAATCCCAAGATAAAGAGTGTTTACATAAGAGCCTTGGATTTCTTGAGAGCGTCACAGTGATAAGAGACTTTTGGGAGTGTGGATCAGAGAACATTTAATGGAAGAGATAGTGGGGTCATTTGTTTGTGTGGTGGCAGAAGTTGTTACGGATTTCAGAGAATTTGAAAACCAAATGTTTTCATTTTAGGCCACTGAGCTGTACTGAGGCTAAGCCATTTGCAGTAAGACAGTGAGACTTTAATAAAATCTCGAAGTACGGGGAGGAAAAGAGAACAGGCCATATAAGGTCCAGGAGAGGGTAAGGAAGTTAGGGGCCCAGGAGGGCATAAGGATGAGACGGAGCAGACAGTTCTGAGGGAAGGGAAGGAAAGGGGCGATTATAGATCTGGAGCCCGCCTGTGAAGAAGCTGCAGGACATCCCAAAGGGAGATGAGAGGCAACAGGGTAGCAAAATATAGAAATTCCACCTGGGGGAAGTTTCCAATATGGTAGAAGCCAAGGAGGGCTTAGGGAAGAGTCAGAGCAGGCAGCTCAGAAGAGAAGAGGGAACCCCAGGAAGGAGCTGAGAATAAGGGGGTAGAGGAGGGCGAAGAGTCCTGGTGACAAGGATTTTAATGTAGGGCGGAGAGACATGTCCCGAATCAGAGAGGAGAGGCATCCCTTTCTGTATGACAGTGACCTGGTAGGCGGCAAGGAGCATCCTGGAACACCAGTGTGACTTAGCCATTAAGAAAAGACACATGTCCATAGAAAAAAACAAAGGGAGTTTGCAGGCTTACAAAGAATTAATCAATATAAAACAGTATAAATATTCCTTTTATACTTAGAAATTTATTTTTACAATCTTTTTAACTTTCAAATTCAGTTTGAATTAATAAGATGACAGTGACACCAGAACAAAGCAGAAAAACAAAAGAATGCACAGGTATTTATTTGTGGATTGCATTTTTAAACTTTCAATCCCAGGTACTTGAAGAAGGCAAACTTTTACATATAGAAAACGTGAAAAAGCTCATTAAGTGTATTTGTTCTACATTTTAGATATTTGGGTTATGCCAATGTGTCCTGCACCATAAGGATTGCTCTTTGACCACCTTGTCTAAAGCTAGGATTACTGTATTGGACACTCACTGTCAAGTCACCAAGATAGGGAATACCTGTAGGGGGTCAATTATAAAAATAACAGAAGATGCTTGCCTTATTTTATTGCAACACAGAGGTTAAAGGTGGGTTTAATTTGTTTTTACAGTTTGAGAACACTAAGGCTGCAGATATAGCTTAGTGGGTAGATGACTTTTCTTGCAAGCTTTAGGCTCTGGGTTTGTTTTCTAGTGAACATTACATAATTGATTAAATCTTTTTTACATCTAAAAAAAAAAAGAAAGAAAAGACAAAGCAGGTAGTCTAGGGTGACCCTTATCCAGCAGAGGAGGAGAGGTAAAAGCAGCTGAAGAAACAGCCTGGGAGAGGCTTTTGGGAAAGGGGGAGCGTTCCAGTAGAGGAAGAGGAGCAAATGTCTTAGCAAGTGGTGGGGCCCCAGAGGGCTTAGGAGGCTTGAGATACCCACATGGTGGGCGCTCCAGAGGGTGTCAGAGGCTCTAGGAGTCAGAGAGAGGACATTTACAGACTAGGAGAGGAGAGGTAGATGGTTAGGGCCGGCAGAGGGAGAAACGGCTGAAAATTCAGACTCTTTAGAATTTGGAACCAAATACAGTGGTGTGTGGCAGAAGCCAGAAGAGCAATTGATCCATACACGCTTTTGTAGAGTCGGAGCTGCAGCCTGGCTCAGAGAGGCCAAGTCCCTTGGAAGGGGATTCGTAAATGCCACTACTGTGGTTTCTGTACCAGATGAATGACAAATCAAATGAGGACATGACCGCCCCAAGGTGTGGTCGAGGAGAAGGTTTACTATAAATATGAAGGAGAGAACAGGCAGAGGCTTTCGGAAAAATCCAGAATGAGCATGGCCAGCTGACTGGACCAGACTACAGGGGCTGGGGGGAGCGGCAAGCAGACCAAGAGAGATCCAAGAGCAGAGCCGGCCAGAAAGCAAGAGACCAAGAGGAAGCATAGTCAAAGTTTATGTGGCTTCGTTTAGAAGAGAAGTCCAGCTGGGTTGGAGAGGTTTAGGGTAAGGGGTGGGGTGAGAAGCGCTGGGAGGAGCCACAGCCACTGAGTGAAAATCCAGATTTCTTTGAGACTTAACATATCCCAACAGGGGATTTCCAGCCAGATACATGGGAAGCTCTCCCACCAGCCTCCCACTGAGAGGTTAGTACAATCGAGATACTTAGTACTAGACCGGGGAAAAGCAAAGAGAGGAAGGTGGGCCAATCATTCTCCTGAACCCAGATGCAATAGTCTCTAGCGAAACATTAACAAACTAAGCGCAGTGATGCACCGAAATCTGACCTGTACGGACCAGGTTAGGATTTTAGAATTTATCCTAAAAGAGCGATCTTCTATGGCAAGTCCATGGTGCTCCTCATCGCGGCACCAGAATCAAGCAAACAATGTGATCATCCCAACAAATCAGTAACTGGTCCACACATTGTGACTCTCACAACATCCGCCATGCATTCGTTAAAATTAATAGACAGAAAAAACATCCAAGGAAATTGTAAACAAGTCAGGCCTTTAAAAAAGAATAAAATTAACAACTGGGATGGCAGGATGTTTCTATAACATTGTGCTTGGTCCGGTTTGCTTTATTTGTGAATGAAGCCACATTCTCCAGCACATCCACTCTGCTCTGACATACACAACCATGTAGAGATTCTGGAATGGTGTATGAGAATGCCCTAAGCAGTGTTTTCTTTAGAATAGAAACATTTCGAGTGTAAACTAGTAAATTAATCAATAACTTTTGGCGCTTTCATTTAAGAAATATCACAGAGCACTACAAGATAAATTTGTATTAACACAGACCGCATAAATGGGGAGAGGAAAGGTCATGAGCTGAGTTGGGCTATCACCAAGGTGACATGTTGTTCCAACCTTCCATAAGTCAGAATGTAAGTGTATTTAGAAATGGGGTCCTTACGGTTTAGGGGTGTCATCTGAATGGGCCTTAGTTCAGTATGACTGATGATGGCCTTTTAAGATATGGACACACAGGTCAGGAGTCAGCGCATAAACACGCGGGGAGAAAGTGAGCTCAGGAAAAGGGAGGGCTGAGAAGAAGCAAGCCTGCCGGGGTCTTGACTTGGACTTCCAGCTGCCAGACAGTGAGAAAACAAATCTCTTGCTTCCAAGTCTATGGTACCGACTATGGCAGTAGTCCTGGCAGATTAGTATAGGTTTCAAAATACGTAAGTCCATAAAGCAAACCACAGAAATTAGTTTGATACTTTGAAGCAGAAAATGAGTCTCATTCGAAGGATGCTTATTTAAAGAATGCGTGTGTGGCTTAAGAAACTATAAAATAAGTAAGGGATAGAGAGTTCTTTGGTCTGTCTGTGTCTTTTTTGACAAATCAGGGATGGAGCAGGCCAGGCACATGCCACCAAGCCTGGACATGAAACACAGGTCAAGCTCTGACCAGAAGCCACCTCTCCCTGCTTCTGAATTTAGAGCCTCGCTCACAAGTCCCTGTACAGATGCTCCTCCTTGGGACTGGTAGAACTCTAGGCTCAAACACAGCCAGCTGTCTATCGCCCCCTGTAGACCGGGCTTACTAGCAGGTGTGTTAGTGATGGAAGTAAGCAGGAGTTGGCCGTGCATGGGTAGCTATTGTCCTAGATCCTTAGCCATTGTGGGGGCTGGCCAGATGTTTCAGTGTGTAAAGGCACTTGCTGCCAAGCCAAATGACCTGACACGGTGAAGGGAGAGAACCAACTCCTGCAAAACCAGAACCTATAAGTTTCCCTCTGACTTCTGTACACAAGCAGTAGCATAACATAGATCTCTCTCTCTCTCTCTCTCTCTCTCTCTCTCTCTCTCTCTCTCTCTCTCTGACACACACAGACACATGTACTCATACATATATATCACACAATTCATATATACATCACAATTAATGGACACACACATATATGTATATATATACATATATATATACATATATATATATGTATATATATATATATAAAATTTGCTATGACTGTTGATCAGGCATGCACTTCTTCACCCTGAAGTTTTGTAATGCATGCTCCCTGATGACAATATGACATTAGCACATTAGCAGGAATACAGGACCCAGTAGAAGCTGAACCTTTGTCCTCATGGAACATCCTGTCCAGTAGGAGAAACAGATCTCACTGGGAATGAGATTGAAGCAGCCATGGCATCTGGGAGGGAAGAGGAGTCTAAGCTATAATGGTTTAGCCAGAGAGGCTTAAGGAGGCCCTGCTGAGGGCACAGATCCTGTGTAGAGGTGTATGGGATGCATTGGAGCTTTTATTAGCAGAAGAGGAAAGAGAAGGACTCTGCAGGCTCAGTGGATGACCTGCGTGCTGCCTCAATGGCAGTGGAAGAGGTCAGACAAGAACCTGGGGGTCAGAGTCAGGAACACAGAGCAAAGAGCCTAAGGAGATACGCAAGAAACACAGAGCAAAGAGCCTAAGGAGATATGCAAGACCACAGAAGGAGCTTTGTGCTTATCTTAAACCTAACAGAAGTCATTGACTAATAAGAGATAGGAGGTGGGAGGTAAGAAGCCATCAGATTGCACTACGAAGAGGCCATTGTGACCTGGATATGAAAAGAATATTTGGTGACCATATTAGGACAAAGGGACAGGGTGGGTGGCTTAGGAGTTTCAACTGTCTAGAATCTCAAGGCAGTCCTCAAGGAGATGATGTTTTGAAGTAGTGTGGCCAGAATGAAGCTGGAGAGAAATGAATGGATTTAAAAATTTATTCAGGAGACAAAATTGGCCAGTTTTGGGTCTATTGGTGCTCAGAGCACCTCTGCGAGGTAGCTTCTATGATGAGATCAAGTGTCTGAAAGAAGGTGAAGACACAAAGAGTATAAGTCAGTCAGTCAGCTAGGCCAGAGAGGGTTCCCTCGTTTGCAACTGAAAATGATATTGGGCAAGAAGGTGAAGGTGAGCAAGAGGGAGGCATGAGGGTGGTTCCAGAGTTCTGGCTTGTGCCAACTGGAGGCACTACGGGCAGTCACTCCGGGTCATGCCCTGTGGTCATGCATTATGGGCTATGCACTAGGCAAAGCGACTTTGGAAGAGGTCCAGGGGGTAGGGAAGGGATTTAATTTTAGTTTAGTTTTGAACTTTGAACATGATAAATTCAAAATAGCTATGAGACATCCAAGAAATGTCAAGAAGGCGGCTGCATGTGTAGGTCTAGGCTCAAAGGAGAGCTCCAGGCTGGGGGTGTAAATGTTAGTCATCAGCACAGTCATCAGCATCACTGATGCCGTGGGCACTAATGACATTGTGGGGAGCAGAGGAAGAGAAGGAAGCATCTAGGACCAAGCCTCGAGTATTTAATTGCCAGTAAAAAGAGGAATCTGGGAAGCAGAAAGGCATAAAATCTGAAGAAATCAAGAAGCCAAGGTTTCTCTCTCGCCTTCTCTCACCCTCTTCCCCTCCTCCCACTTCAACCCTCTCTCTCATCCTGGTTGTCAAGTGGAGACCTGAGTCTCTTGAATGTCAACATTGTCCCTAACTCCTGAAACTTTCTTCTTGGTTTTTCATGCCCTAAGAGACGGACAGAATTCTGCAGTGAACTAACCAGCTGAAAAAAAAAATATTCGTATGGTCTCTACTGCTGGATGGTTTGCTTATTGCAGGGACCCAGTATTTCCTCGACCCTATCCCCAGCTCCATTTTCCCTCCTCAGAGTCCCCTTCCGTGTCATCAGGGTCCTAATATGTGAGTTCATGATTCACGGACAGGCCCGCCGAAGTTATGGCTTTCATTACGTCTCGTGGAGATTGTGGCAAGAGTCTCATAATTGCTTTTCCTGCTTCTAGTCTCTTCTCTCTCCAATTTGTCTTTCGGTTGCCAGATTAATCTTTTTGAAACATAGCTCTAATCCAGCCTCTGCCCAGCTCAAACACCACTAATGGCTCCTACTTATAGATCAGCCATGTTCAGGTGGAATAGCATTGCCTGGTTGCCTGAGGGTTCCCAGCAATAGGGTAGGTGTCTGGCTGGAGTGGTTGGTCACCCTCCCTGGTCATATCTGACTGGTTCTGGACTCCAGCCCCTGTTGCTTCATTTCGGGACATGAAGAATGAGAACTCACTGCTTCCTAGAGAAGAAAAGCCACCAGATAGCCAGGCCTTTGAAGATGTGAGTTCAGATTTTAGGCTGTCTTTTCCATGGCCTTCCTGACCTCTTTCTTGTTGTTGTTGTTGCTGTTGTTAGATCTTTTCATACTTGCTTGTGTTTCATCCATTACTTAAATTTTTCTGCTGTTCTCAACTGGGCAAACTCAATCTCTGTTTGAAGGATTGGACTCTCTCTTCTCCAGAAACTATGCTTTATTCCCTTAGCTGGAATATTCTCTTTCTGTCCTAGACAGTTCAACCTGCTCCCTTCTAGGGCATTAGCTCCTTCTGCTTTATGCTTCTCTTCGTTTGGAACATGGATCAATGCACTTTCTAAGCTGGGGTGCAAATTGGTCCCCATCAATTTCAACAACATATTTATTAGGCGCCTATCACAGACCAAATAGAATCCTGGGTGTTGATACAATAGCAGGAAATAAAACGAGCGCCAAGTGTCGGGGATGTGTTTAAAGGGGAGTAGGGAGCAGGTAAATACACAGTGTGAGACACTGGCTCATTTTGGATAAAGCAGGGGGACATGCAAGGGTGGGGAGCACTCTAGGGCCACACGGTAAGACTTCACCAATATGCTGGTGGGGGAGTGGAGCGCAGGCAGGGAGATGCTTTCCAGGAAGAGCATCTGGAGCATGGGGACCGGCAAGTGTGAAGGCCCAGAGCTGAGCCTGTTAGGAAATGACAGAGGTGTCAGCTGGGTCACAGAACAGAAGGGTGGGAGAGAGAACGTACAGACCAATGTGAGGACTGGGGCTTTTACTCATGTATATATTCAATTAATCATGGGAACACGCATTTGTTTCTGTTGGCAGAAAAGCTGTACTTTTTAGGGGCTGGAGAGATGGCTCAGTGGTTAAGAGCACTGGCTGCTCTTCCAGAGGTCCTGAGTTCAATTCCCAGCTACCACATGGTGGCTCACTACCATCTGTAATGAGATCTGGCGCCCTCCTCTGGCATGTGGCCACGCATGGAGGCAGAATATTATATACATGATAAATAAATAAATCTTTAAAAAAAAACTGCACTTTTCAGACCCAGCTCCACCCCACATTGTTAACAACTGAAGACTGATTTGGATCAGAGAGGCTACGGTATTTACTTCTAAGTGACCTTTTTCAGTAGTTGGTTGCCACTATTGCTTTACCTGTTCCCATGTGGGGTGACCTCACCAACTTGATACAGTCTACAGTTGAAAAGGACATCTCAGCTGAGTAATTGTCTTCATCAGATTAGTCTGTGGTCATGTCTGCGGGGACTGTCCTGATTGGTTTTTTTTGTTTGTTTGTTTGTTTTGTTTTGATTTTGTTTTTTGTTTTTTGAGACAGGGTTTCTTTGTATAACAGTCTCAGCTGACCTTGATTTCACAGATATCCGCCTGCCTCTGCCTTCCAAGTGCTGGGATTAAAGGCGTGTGCTACCACTGCCCGCCTGACTGTCTTGATTGTTAACTGACATACGAAGACCCAGCCTACTGTGGGCGGTACCATTCTCTGGGCAGGAGGAGCAGAGCTGTATAAAAAACGTGGATACGCATGAGCCTAGGACTGAGTCAACACACAGTATTCTTCCATGGTTCCTATTTCAAGTTCTGCCTTCCCTCGATGATTGTATTGATCTGAGTGTAAGCCAGATGAACCCTTTCCTCTCCTAAGCTGCTTTTGGCTAAAGTAGTCTATCACAGCAACAGGACATGGGGTCATCATGGGACACTTATTCCTGGGAACTTGATAGATTATTTTCTACTGTTGTGGCCATGCCTCAGCTTGTCCAAAGCCCTAGGTAGGCCACAGTGGAGTACTAAGCTAGGGACAAAAGATTACAGATCCCCTATATAATTTTCTCAGCCACTGTTAGTAGCTCCACTTTAAACACATTCTCAGCCGTGATGGTAAAGAACGATACTGTGTTAGAAGGCTGGGTTTAGAGTGCCAACCTGACATAGCAATGCAGGATGCTAGTCATCTCCCTACCCCAAACAAGTCCTAGCTCCTGTCATAAACTCACAGATCTAGCCAATGGAGTCAGTTCACGTATCTCCGAGCAAATCAATTCTATGCATTCAGCCCTGAGGCCCAATGTATTTTAAGATGCATTCAGCTCTTGATACAGAAGAGAAGGCTGGGAAACTCTCTGGCGCATCTCCCCAGGTGGCTCGGGCTTATTTCTTTGATGTGAGGGACGTTAATTGGCCAAAGGAATCTGGGTGGTCTGTCCTGAGTTACCATCTCAGCACCCCATTCATGAATAGCACTCAGAAAACATTTGGGGAATGAAATCTGATTTGTTTAAAATGACCCAATCAATCTTTCATTTGTTGTGAAGGGTTTTCAAATGGCCTACCAGGGAGGAAGTGATTTTTCTGCTCTCCTTCAAGCAGCTGGTGTTTGTGCACTGGCCAGCGCTTGCTAGTGTTCCCACACTTCATTCAGACACACTCCCCTGCACCCTGTGTTCTTTCATCCCTGTTAGCTGGCCAAGAGAGTGGCTCAGGGGCCTGAAAGGAGAGCAAAGAGACCGAGGGTGGTGGCAATGTGTTTGTGTCTCTTGAGGGCCGAGCTGTAATGAAGCAGAGTGGAGAAAGGACACCCTGTGGGGAGATGAAGCTGCTTCCCCAAAGTGGCTCCTTCTAAGAACCCCAACCCCAAAAGACAGTAAGGCTAAGACAATGTCATCTGGAAATGGATGGAGATAGAGACAGAGACCCACATTGGAGCAATGGACTGAGCTCCCAAGGTCCAAATGAGGAACAGAAGAAGGGAGAACATGAGCAAGGAAGTCAAGACCGTGAGGGGGGCACCCACCCACTGAGACGGTGGGCTGATCTATTAGGAGATCACCAAGGCCAGCTGGACTGGGACTGAAAATGCATGGGATAAAACTGGACTCACTGAATATGGTGGACAATGAGGGCTGCTGAGAAGCCAAGGACAATGGCAC
>NW_004949109.1:8525124-8530426 GCF_000317375.1 Microtus ochrogaster
GCTTGGGTGTGTGGTTTAGCATCTGGAGTTTGAGCTGGGAAGTTGCCTCAGCTACTCTCCTGATTTACAGTGGCCTCCAGAGACTCCAGGCAAACCTGCCTCCCAGAATTGAAAACAGGGCTGGCCACATGAGAAAAAACCTCCATTTTCATAGCCCTCTTGGGATCGTCATCATTTCTTCAGAGAGCCCTGGAAACCTGGATTTATCTGCTGTGTGATTTTCTCTTTAATCTGTCCCCTGGTGCTCCATTAATTAGCAAGCCTCTTATTTAAACACGAATGGCTCTTCATCCT
Source organism: Microtus ochrogaster (assembly GCF_000317375.1). Classification (NCBI taxonomy): domain Eukaryota; kingdom Metazoa; phylum Chordata; class Mammalia; order Rodentia; family Cricetidae; genus Microtus; species Microtus ochrogaster. The sequence goes on from NW_004949109.1 coordinate 8,525,419, forward strand.
CCTGCCACTGATCACTGTGAAGTCCTAATGCTGAATTAGGTGCTCCTCATTATTTCCATGGCAACCCACTATAATCAGCCATTGAAAGTTTGTGCCTTCGCTATAGGCTCCTGGGAGAGAGAGAGAGAGAGAGCTGTGAGAGGCAAGCTCTAATTCAAATACAAATGCCCTCAACAAAAGCACCATAAATTACTCGGTGAAGTAAATTGATTTGACACATGGTCAGTTAGATTTGACACATGCTCCTCTCTTCCTTTCTGTCCCAGCTTACATGGTCATAAACATTTAAAGGAATATTTTCTATTTACCTCTTTATAGTAATACTTTTTCCAGATGTCTGCTTCAGATAAACGCATCAAAATTACAATATGTTAATATTTAGATATCAGCTTCCCATAAACATACTGGAAACACGATATGTTAATATTCTTGACAGTCTACTTCATTTAAATAGAGTGTCTTTCTCTACTTTTCCCTGTCTTTACACCGCAAGCCCTCCGAGTAAAACACAGGTATCAAATGCGCTTATGAGCACGCGCATGCACACACACACAGAGCACACACATGAGCACATACATGAGGAAGCATGTTACAGAATAGTCTAGAAACACTTCAGAGCAACTCTTGCTGCATTCTTTGATATCATCAGTTATTTGATCCTTGGATGGTGATCAAGCCCAAACACAGATTATGTGTTTGAGTGCAAGCCTAGTCTGATTTCCTAAATTAGGCTGGACACAGAATTCCTGTTATCCCAATGAGTGCCAGAACATTTCCCTTTGCTCTTTTCTGAAGAGTTACTGATGCAGCCACGACCCAGGAAACATTGCAGCAGAGGTGAGTGACTGCACTTTCCATGCTGTCTCGTCGCCTCCTTCTCAGCAGTGAGTTCGACTCATGCTGGTTGACAGAGAGCCTTCTGGGAAGTGGCCACCTACTAAGGAGCACGTATCACGTGCAGAGTGAAATTCTCCTGAGTCATGGCAGGAAAAGGCAGGTGTCTGAGTTGTTTAAGGTATTCTTCCAGGATATAATTTTTTAGCCCTTTGCTCCATTGGCTGGAAGGCCTGAAGGCCTGGTTTCCAGGTGGCAGGGCTCCCTGCTCCCTCTGCCTCAGAGGTCATCATCACTTTTCTTCACCCCGCTCCCTTCTTGCTATACTACTGATGTTTGCCCATGAGAGACAAGAAGGCAATATTAGGGTTAGGCTCATTGCCACAATGAGAAATGTAGCCTCCATCCAGGCTAGGTGATACTGGTGGCCGTCAATGACCACCCCCCCCCCGAGGTTCATGATCCAATGATCCAATCTTAATGACCAGGATGCAGACTCAGTGCTTCCCAGTGTGACATGATGCACTGCCACTGTGTGATGTCCCTAGCTGACAGCCTTTGGATGCAATGCTCACAGTGCAGAGTCCCCACAAAAAATGACTTACACAATATCATCTACGGTGGATTCTAATCCTCTTTAAACCAATGTAATCCTAAAATATCATTCTAAGCAATTTGTGTGTGTGTGTGTGTATGTGTGTGTGTGTGGTTTGCTGAAGGCCTTCTGCAGATCTATATTCCTACCTCCTTGACCTTGGCCAAGTAACTCTCCTCTGGATTCTTTCTGAAAATTTAAGAGTTGTCCCTTGCTTCTTGAGACACTCAGGAAACGAAGTTGGACATTTCTCATTTTGAAGCGGTTCGTGTTCCCAGCTCCCTGGAAGGGCTCGCAGGGTGCTTTTGAGAGCTAAAAGCTGGCTATTTTAGTTGAGAACATTAATCATGCTGGTTCTGCTGTCGGCTGAGGTTATAGCATCTGATCTCCCATTTCCCCTGTCATAATCATTTATGCTTTGCCCCTTGACATGACACATAAGTCCTTTTTATTATATTACATATTAAATATACCAGAACACACTAAAATCTCTTTGTTATCCAGTAAAGTATAATATACATCAAGTCTATCTTGATCTGCTCTTCAAGAGGTCAGTCACTAATGTGCCTAATGCACCATCTGAGGGACTGCTACCCATGGGGTCATGAAGATGCCCAAAGTCTACAAAGGCTGAAATAAGGCTATGTGAATTCAAAAGAGTTCCTTTGGTTTGTTTTTGGTTTGGTTTTGCTTTGTAGGGGAAAGTTTCTGGGAGACTAGAGCCATTCAATATATGAGAAAGCAAGTCAGTTTTCATTGCCAGGTTCTGGGTCCCATAATCTGCCTGTTATTGTCTTCAGTTAGGTAACTGACTTGTCCTATGTAGCATAACTACCATACAAGCAGGACTTTTATTTAGATTTGCTTTCTTAAAACGCTGTGGTGCCTTTCATTCCTCTCCAAAGAAAAACCAAGGTCCTGTAGGGACCATCACTATCTCTATAGCCTCATCTTCTGCTATTCTCCACCACGAGAGCTCAGCTCCAGCTTTTTGGGCTTCTTGATAACTCTTGACCATGCCAGGCATCTTGCCTCCTCAGTGTTGGAGGATGTGCTTACTTCCCACAGCAACTCACCTCCTTGATATCCATGTGGCCATCTACACAAATTTTGTCCTTGCCCAAAGTTTTCCTATGAGGTTTGTGACTCTCCTAACACTGGCCCTCCCTCTATCTTCTCCTAACCCCCTTGTAGCTCTCCATAAAACTTCTTACCCTGTGACTTGGTGAGCGTGTTACTTACTTTCTTGTCTCTATAGCAAAATAACTGACGAAACCAACCTGAGAAGGAACCATGATGAGAAATGGCCAACTTAATGTCTTGAGTGTCTCAGCAAGTTCCATAGCTCCCAGGGATCCATCCGTGGTTGCTTAGCTTCCTGTTCTTGGACAAGAGCATCAGCATGGCAGGAGCATGTGGAGGAGGAGGAGGCTGCCCATGCCATGGTAGACAGAAGTAGAAGGAAAGGAAGAGAGAGATGTAGTTGAATCTTCGAAGACACAGCCTGAGAACCACTTCCTTCTAAAGAGCACCATCAGTTGGGGACCAAGCATTCCCGACATGAAAGGAAGAGTTTCATGTTCAAATCTAACAGTGTATAATTTGTTTTGCATGTGACTAACTCCTCTAAGTTCCATGAAGACAGGACCCTTGCCTGTTTGTTTAATGTCTAACACAAAGGAAAGACGGTAGTAAGAGCTCACTTGTTTGTTCCCTGCTGCCCATACCACAAAATAATCACTCAGAATCTATATTACTTAAATCACTGCCTGGCCAATCACTTAAGTATATTACTAGCTAGCTCTTATATCTTTGGTTAACCCATTCCTATTATATTTTAACATGAGATTCATGGCCTACCGGCAAGGTTTCAGCTAGCCACTCACATCTTTCCCCTCTGGCGGCTCCATAGTATCTCTCTGACTCTGCCTACTCTCTCTATATATCTCTTTCAGCCTGGCTATATTCTGTTAAGCTATTGGCTGAAAGCAGCTTCTTTGTTAACCAATAAAAGCAGCACATAGACAGAAGGACTTCCCACACCAAAAGACCATTTGTCATTGAACCAAAAACAGGCTGTCAGGCTCATGGACAGTTTCTTAGATGTCACATGTACCTGTAGTTGTAGCCCATCAGGAAACCATGCCCCTCTGTAATGGCCATAGGATCCTCTGTTCTATGAGAGGTCATGCTGTTTGAGCTGGGCCACTTCTAGCCTCCCCCAAGTGCAAGGGCAGGCACAGGGGCTACATCTTCTTGCCAAAGCTACTGGAGTTACTGACATAGAACTGAGTGTGCACAACCCACTCCAATCCACATAGTACTGTGAGCTCTCTGAGGGAGAGCAGCAGAGGTAATTTCCCCACTGGTGTTGCTTAATTTGCAGGATAAGGGTCTGGGGCCATTTTTCACCATGTGGCAAGGGACAATTCAACTGGCAGAGGGAGAAATGGAGCTTGGATGCTTTTATTCAATCTCTGGACTCACAAGCTGCTAAAACAATCTCTGGATATGTCATCTATTATGGCTAAATGCACTTGTGTTGTCATTTAAGATAGGGCTTCGCTTCAGATTGAAACCTAAAGAATCCTGAAATCTAAAAGGCTTAAAGAATCCCAAGTTCCTGGTACAAAAAACAAACAAACAAAAAAACCCAACAACAACAAAAAACTCAATTTTGCTGCTAAGCTCTTAATTTTTCCTTCAAAGAACAATTTCCATGGATAAACAAAGACAGTGCAATAAAGATTGAATTTGAGCATAATTTATGAAAAGATGTTTCAGAAGCATTTTCTTTTGTTTGATAGGGAATGGTGTCTTTATTTATTTATTTTTGTATTTAATTCAGACAACATACTTAGCACTACTATTTTTAGTAAGCTCTAAAATAGTAAATGAATGTGTGGTCCAGATTCTGCAGCTCTGAATAAGGGAAGATAGGGAGGACCCTGCATTGCTCGGGTGCTGGCAGAAAGGGCTTTCACTGTGACACGGCCCTTGTCTATCAGCTCCTTCCATATGCAGTACCTGCTACAATGCTGAGAGCACATTTTCACTGAAAAATTAAGAAAATAAGTGATTGTTATCACTTTATTTAGTAATAGAAATCAATGCTCAAATATCAAGCTTTTTACTAGGAAAACTGTGCCTCATGAACATATGCATGTGGCATGCATACCTTTGCATGAATTTGGTGTGAAGCTTCCTTGAGTTATTCATGCAGTGTTTCTGGGTCCTAGGTAAGAATTGCTTTGGGTAGGGTTGGAAAGACAGCTCAGGGTTAAGAACACTTGGTGCTTTTTCAGAGAATCTGGATTCAGTACCCAAGGCCCACACTGTGGATCACAATTGTCTATAGTTCACAGTTCCAGGGTAACCAATGCCTTCTTATGGGAATACATGTAGTGCACATACGTACATGCAGGCAAACACTCATACACATAAACTAAAATATTTTAGTACCTTAGAATAAAATAAAATAGAACAATTAGAATAATCTCATTATGACATATAGCCTATGATGATTTAAATAAGAATGACCCCCATAGGCTCATAGATTTGGATGCTTAGTCACCAGGG
>NW_004949109.1:8530635-8599243 GCF_000317375.1 Microtus ochrogaster
GCTCTTCCCCATGATAAAATGGACTAACCTTCTGAAACTGTAAAGAAGCTGTAATTAAATGCCTTCTTTTATAAAAGTTGCCTTGGTCCTGGGGTCTTCGGAGTCATAGCCAAAGGAGGCTTACTCCAAAATGTGGTACTGAGAGGTAATGAATCCCTTAGGTCTAGACTGTTGAGGCAAGTTATTGTATTGGCAGCTGGGTGGCTAAATGGCTTGGGAGATAAAAGTAAATTGTCACCACTGAACTACTACACATGTGTGTGTGTGCACGTGTGTAACCATGTGTGTACACACATGTAACTTAGTTAAACCCATTGATCCTGTCTCAAATATGTAAAACAACATGCTCAGCCACCCTCCTTGTGTGATGATCCTCCTTATAGTGATGATCATTTAGAAGCCTTCACAGAGCATGCTCTACAGTAGGCAGCCATTCAATGCTTACTGAGAATGGTGTCAAAGCCATTTACAAAAGGGAATATTTTAGACAGAATGAGCTCATTTTGTCCACCATAGCAAGAGTAGGAATGCTGCCAACCAGCAAGGAAGAACAAAGCAAATGTTCACAGCTTCTTTGAGTTCTGTTATTGATGACATGGGATAAAATGACATTCCTTTTAAGTAGTCACCAATACAATTTATAATCAAGAACGGGCATAAAATTTGTTTTAAAATTAAAAGCCAAATAAGTTAAGAATTGACCAAGTAACCTGATGGAAGACCCAGCCAGAGTTGTTATCTACTGTCTGTTTAGAGATTATCATAAGTCGTCTGTTAGTAAAAGCAGTTAGACTAATTGTTCAGACCATGAGGACTTCTGCTTTCCTGGGGGAATTCCTAATTTAGACAGGGGGCTTTGGATGGATACCATTACAGAGATCCACAACTGGTCAAAATGCAGAGAATAGGCAACGGGGGGGGGAGGGGTCCAACCTCAGCCCCTATACCTAAGGCTCAGGGAGAGTCACAAAGGAAGGGACAGAAAGAGTGGAAGAGCCAGAGGACCCAGGTACATATTACAAGACAGCATCTTCTAGACACGCAGGGAACTGCATCTATGAAATCTCAATATAGTTGCCTAAAGAAGACTTGTATAAGGACAGCACTCGTTGACATGCTGACACAGAGGAAACCTCACAAAGCCCATCCCTAGGCGAAGAGCTATTAGCTCACTGGCTGTGGAGAGAGGGAGAATCAATTTTCTCCAGGCACAAGTCTGCAATAGGTTATCCAATCCCAAGTGGTCAGCCCCACACCTGTGTATATGCGAGCAGCATTCAATGGACTTAGTAGGCCCTACATAATGTGTATTGTGGGATAAGTGCAGAGATTCTGTCATATGCTGAGTGCTGTTGCAGATTCAGGTGACCAATAAATATCTGTAGCAGAGGTGCTAAAGGTACCCACCAGCTCACTTCTGTACCTTCCACAATACCGGAAGAGTTCGCACAATACCTAGATATTTCCCACAACGCCTGAAGATTTTGTAATGAGGGTATCACTGATGGTGAGATAAAAGAATGGTCCAGGCCAAGGTTTAGCACTGAAGCTGAGTGGAACCAAGTCATACATCATTCTTCCTGTCTTAAGTGACCTTTCTCTAGATGAGGGCTTCATCCTCAACCTTCACAAGACACCCAGTATCCTAACTGTACGGTAATAGCCTGTTACATTTGGAAGGCTACAGGCCTCATCTGGTGACTTTGATTTGTGACTGGAAAGCACGGTCCTTGCCGGGGCTGCTTCCTCTGCCAGCCAGTCAGTTCTAACATCATTAGAAATGAATACCCACGGGGAAGGGAACTGAATCAGGTATTAGCAGTATTTGTCTTTGAAGGGCCAAATTGCAAGTATTTTTAACTCTTCAAGTCATACAGTCTTTGTGATAACATCTCAGCGCTACCATCACAAGACCGAACAGCTGTAAACACATGAACTAACAAACATACTGTGTTTTCATGAGACTTGACTTACTAGTTGAAGTTTGTCCACTTTAGACACCTGATTACCTCATTCCTTGTAAAATGAAAGCCTGCCATGCTCATCTTAGCATTGCAGGTGCTAAACAGTAGCACATCGTGGCTACCCGAGAGATGGTGGTGGACTCAATGGATTCAGCAGAGGCGTGTTCCTAATGATCAAGCCAGACTTACTACTCCCACTCCAGAACGGAACTGAAGAAAGAAGTCTCTGACTTTCTCTACAAAAAAAGAAATTTGGGGTTGGATGAAACAAACCCTCAAGTCTCATTCAAGTTAGAAGATCTTGAAGAAAAGCCAGAAGGCAGAGCATCAAATCTGTTGTGCATAACCCTTGTTGTAGTTCCCCACTGCACGTTTGACACATTGGAAGGCTCTGGGTACCACCTATGTTCTGCACAGCATAGAAGATGGTGGGTTCTTTTTTTTTCTGACTTGGAGCCCAGAGGATGGTTTTGCATGCCACTAATCAAACTCATCCTCAGGCCAAGCTAGCTAGAGTGCTTTGCACTGTGTCCACTGCAACCAGGCATCTTTCAGCCGCTCTCCACGTGGGCTGTTCTCAGCAAACCACCCAACACCTGCTTCAGTCCTGCATCACAGAGAGCAAACAGCAGTCACAAGGAGCAGGTGAGTTCCTATTGTCCAATCTCAATAGCACGAGCTGAGCGTGGCTTCCTCTCAGAGCTTAGATTTTTACAGAATAGAGAGAAAATGTCTCATCATGTCCTTTTAGGTAGAACAAGAGGAGAGAGAAAAGGCAATTGAAAAGACCACACCATCCTCTGCTTACTGAAGCCAAAATAACCAAAAGGCGATGTATGACCGCTGTAATCACAAATGAAAAACTCAGGGCCTGTTTCAGAGCGATGTTCAAAGTGGAGAAGGTGAACTAAATGCTTTTCTACATTTTAGGCTCCCTTTTTATTTTCCTACATGTAGTGCTCATGGGAAAATGTCTCCTCTAGATCAGAGCATCCCTCCCCCCCCACACACACAATGTCACAGCAAAACATGGAGAGGATCAGGAAGAACCTTTGAAAGAACAGGGGACATCAGGACTTGAAAACACATAGTTTCACTCACCCACTGTCTGGGATTTACAGTCTTTGGTCAAAGGTTAGGTGAGCTTTTTCCGCTCTGTAAGAGGGCTGTGGGAGTGTAGTGGGACACAGAGGCTGCCATGATGGTGCCTGGTTCAAAGCCAGCTTTGCCACACATCCTCAGGCCAGTTGCCACGGCAGTCTGTGCCTCAGTTTTCCCATTTGCATGGGAAATCAGTGGCAATACCCAGTATCATGTAAAATTCCAAGCATATCACCCAGCAATCATGTGAGCTCAGTGATAACCCAGCCCACTAAGCAGGAAGCCTGAAATATGTGGTTCAGGCTCTGTTGTATTGGCCACAGCCCTTTGAACGATGTAAACAATGCAGGATAGTCTCAAGACATTTTTCTAAAATTAATTTACATCGTTCATTCCTATATCTGGAGGCAGAGATCCTTTAAATTTTTAATATTTTAATCTGTGGACGTATGTAAAGTTAATTTTTCTTTGTGGTCAACCAATAAGAAGGCCTAATGAAACAAATTTATATTCTCATTCAAATTCCCAGGATGCTCCCAGGGTTTGGGGACGTCATGTTTCAACAAGATGGCTTAGACAGGAGCTGGTAGTTTGATTAAAAACTTCCATGAGAAAAATTGCCCTCTAACTCTGGGTCCCTAAAGCCCAAGTGGAATAAGCCAGGTGGTACCCACCCTCTAACACATATAAATGGCACAACTGTTTGGGAAACACAATTTTAATTCGGCCTTAAAGCCCCGAATTCAGTTTTAGTAACCTATCCCCTCTCATGCTAGAATAAGTGCCTTGAGGCAAAAAAGAAGGTATTTGTTCTGACTTTATAAGATCAATAAGTAGTGGAAGCCGCTGAAGTGCAGGGCCCCAAGTTTGGCTATATGAAAATGTAGAATTCTACATTAATACAATGCCTACCACTATGGCTTAAGATAAATGGAAGAGGTTAATATTAGCAAGTGAGAAACTGTAAGTGTGGTTTCACCTCATTCTTTTCCATGATCTTAGAACAAATTTATCTGTGAAATAATTTTTCTTAAAAGGTCAAATCAAATTAAGACCGAGATTTGGAAAAGTGCTGCGGAAACACCGGCCATTTAATTGTATCTTTCCTACTAAAAGCTCTTGAATGTTAGCACACATTTAATTCTGTCAATCACTGAACAGAAGAGCTCTCCTCCCTGAGCCAAAGGCCGTGCAATGCAAGGCATGTCATTAGAGACAGACATTGCTCTTCTGAATTCTGTGCATCTCTCTGCAGATACCTCCCCTACACAGGGATCTGAGTCTGGGATACTATTTCATCTACATTTGAGTCCGGCCCTGGCCTCAGTGGTGGGTAGGCTGAAAATGCTATTTTCTCTTTGTAGTGATGACCAGATCAAGAGGCTAGTCATCTTATCTCCCTTGAGATCAAAGCTAATAGAACCTTCTCCCCCAAGCAATGAGGTAGCAAGGTTTTCAGCCTTGCTCCCTCAAGAGTGATAGTTTCCACGTATTTTTCAAAGACGTTTCACTGAGTGTGTTAGGCAAGCACACCTGTATGGCACTGGCTGTCCATTTATTCAGACACCTGCTTTCCCATTTCACAGTCCCTGCTATGGAGGCCAGGCCTTACTGAAGTTTGATGAAGTGCTGTTAACATAAGCAGGGAAGCCACCCCCTTTCCTCCTTGGTACTGGTTTTATAGTCAGGGTTTCTAAACTCCCAGCTTCCTGTTGACAGGGCTTTTCTGAATCTCTCAATGCACAGAGGCAAAGATTCATACAACTACACACATTAGATACAGGAACCCAGTAATTCTCCAAGTTTGACACATGACTAATTTGTAACTGGCCTGGATGGTAATGGAACTTACGCTGATACTGAAATGGGAGACTCGGAGCTCCCCACCCATATAGGAAAAATTATTACCAAACAGCAACGGCGGCAGCGTTTAAACCTGGGATGCTCTGCTCCAGGGAATGGGATAGTAAGGGGAGGAAGGGGGTGGGCAAGAACAGAAGGACAAGAAGGACAATCATGAGGACAACAACAGTGGCAGTCGCTGTGGTCAGCTCTGCACCCTGGAATTCTCTTTCTTCCCTATCAGCAGGACCATCTCCCAATATCCTCTGCTTCTGACCTGTGTTCATGCACTGTGTTCTTTCACCTGACCACTAACAGTAATCCAACCACTTCATGCTACTCAACAAAAGAGGCTTGTCTGTCCCAAGGGAGGACGAAATGCTAGTTAGTGACCTTATGAACAGATTGAGGTCCTACAGGAGTTTTAAAAGATAATAATGATGCCAGACTGTGTTTTCTTATGTTCTCTTTAGAGCAGATGTGAGATGTCTCTCACACTCTTCTCCGTAGACAGCTTTCGTGAATGAAGTCTAGAGAAGGTATCCACTGCTCAGTTTATTTAAAGAACTTTTTTTTTTTTAATTTTTGTACTTAAAACTTCAGTGTGTTGGGGTTAGAGGAACCAAATACCGCATATTAATATCATTTTTGTTCACAGATCTAATTTCATCTTCTGAACATATTCTATGAGGATTGGGGGCGATTCAGAACTGTAAACTAGCTATTGGCATTGATTGATGAACTCCAGTGGACGCAGCCCTGGCTAGCTTGTCATTTACATCCGTGCCTTTGAATGAAAGTTTAGAGGGCACATTGATTTAATTTGTGGATGACAGGACTCTGGAAAGGATAGAAAAGGCATTGACTGATAGAATTAGGTTCTGAGAAGCTTTTGACAGGCTCTAGCTATGGGACAATCTAACACGATGAAATTTAACAGCAGTGGATAGAAGACCATGCGCCTATCCCACTACTGGGTGTCCACCCTAAGGGAAAGAAATCAGCATAACAAAGAGACACCTGCTGTCCTATATGTAATATTCCTCTGTTCACAGTAGCGGAGATACACAAACAACCAAAGTGTCTGTGGACAGATGACTGCATAAAGAAAAGTGTAAGAACACACACAATTACACACACACACACACACACACACACACACACTGAATATTATTCCATGACAAAGAGCATGAAATTCTGCCATCTGCCATAATATGGATAAATTAAAGGATACTGTGTGAAGCAAAATCTATGTATGGAAAAACAGCATACACTTTTATTCTGGAAAGTGGACTTCAGAAAAATAGAACATAAAATAATGGCCAACAGAGGCAGGGTCAGAAGGGCTGAGAGAGAGAGAGTGGAAAGAGGACTCAGATACCAAAAATAGTTACTAGGAGGAATAAAGTCTAGTCTTTTATAGCATAATAGACAGTACCGTATGGAATAGTTCACAGTAAGATATTATCTATTTGCTATAAAGAAGTAGAAGAAGAATTAAAATTTTCCCAATACAGCCAGACAGTGGTGGCACATGCCATTAATCCCAGCACTCGGGAAGTAGAGACAGGCAGATCTCTGTGAGCTCGAGGCCAGCCTGGACAATAAAGCAAGTTCTAGGACAGGCTCCAAAGCTACAGAGAAACTCTGTCTCAAAAAACAAACAAACAAAAAATCCCAATACAAAGAATTCATAAACGTTTAAAGGGATGGAAATGTGAATTTCCATGGTTTGATCATATATATCCTGTATGTATATGGAGATATAGATATATCCATATATGTGTACAATTATTATGCATCCATTTATACAAAGCAGAGACTCCTAGTATATCCATGCAAATACCTGGGTGCCTCTAGGGGTGATCTTCTATGGTTGAGCAGCAACAGATCTGTAGAAGATTCTAGGAGTTTGAGTGAAAGCTGATTTAGTGAGTCTTAGGAGGACACGAACCCCCATGGGATTAACTTAGTTTAACCCTAACACTAGCTCTTCCTGTGATAAAAAGTTCCAACAGAAAGCAACCTGGGGATGAAAGGGTTTATTTGGCCTACACATCCAAGGTGCAGTCCACCTTTGAAGGAAGCCAGGGCAGGAATTCAAGGCAGGAACCTGGAGGATAATGAAACATGAGCAGGGGCCAGAGTCACAGGGAAGGGCTGCTTGTAGTAATAATGCGGCAGGGCTGCATCCCCATCACCCCAGCAGCCTGGCTAGCTTATGCCCGAAATAACAACACACAAACTGTATTCATTTAAACACTGCTTGGCCCATTTCTATCTAGCCTCTTCTAGGCTAATTCTCACATATTAATTTAGCCCATTTCTAATCATCTGTGTATAGCACCCCAAGGTGCACTTACCGGGAAGATTCTAGCCTACGTCCATCCTGGGTCGGAGCTGAATTGCGTCTGCCTCAGAGAGCAGAGCTCTCGCATCCGCCCTGGAGATGGGAGCATGTCGTCTCTGCTCCAGAGAGCAGAGCTGTCGTCCGAGCTCACTTCCTCTTCCTCCCAGCATTCTGTTCTGTTTACTCCTCCCACCTACGTTTTAACCTATGAGGGCCAGCCAAGCAGTTTCTTTATTTTTTTAACCAATGACCTTCCTCTATCAGCTGCTCGCTGGCTTGCTCTGCATGGCTTGCCCTCCTTGCTTTTTTCTACACCACCTAGGACTATCTGTCCTGCAGTGTCACTACCCACTGTGTGCTAGGCCCTCCCACAGCAATCATTAATCAAGAAAACGCCCCACAGACTCCTTTCTAGGCCGAACTGATAGAGGCACTTTCTCAAATGTGGGTTCCCCCTCCCAAGATGACCTTAGCTTTTGTCAAGTTGACAGAAACTAATTGGCAAAGGGCCCTGGGTTACCGAAATAGAGTAAAAACAGCACTCAGTTACCTTGGTGGTGGTGAGGGTGGGAGGAGCCAGGAAGGAAGGGGTCAAAACTGAAGTCCATCCTAGGGAGTTTCCCCTCATTTAACTCAGCGTGGCCTCCAGCACCTTCCTGAGCTGCGAGAAAACTCTGAGACATCTGCTGTCTGGCAACACTTTTTAAAAAAATATATTCGCATGCATTTGGTAGGCTAAGCCGGAGATTTTAGCATAGGAGCATTGGAGTAACATTAAAGGGCCATTAAGGGAAAACCCGTCAGCAAGGGAATAGATTCTCTGGCTTGAGTGGCTGTCTCCCACTCCTGTTGGATAGAGCCACTGACCTGGCTAAGGGAGCACCCACAGGAAAGGCAAAACCACTCTCAGGAACGTGCATTGATCTTAGCAATACTTGAGAAATAGGCGGAACTTAATAAAGCACTGGTTCTCTTCAGTCCCGGGATAGCTGCTCCACCGGGATACAGTCTCCAGAGGCTCGGCAGCCCTGGTGTGTCACTGGGTCTCTCCCTCTCCCTCTCGCTCTCGCTCTTTCAATGTGCTGTTGTTTCAGACGCTGGGCAGAACCTAAGTGTGCTTGTTCTGGTCCTTGAATTTCCTTGCTCTTTCCCTAAGGCCCCTCTCTCCATCACATGCAGGCCTCATGTTGTGCACCCCAGCAGAGGGCCCTTTCCAGCTTTCCTGCATTCCCTTCCTCCAGGCATCTGCTGAGATTTACAGATTACCTGCCTTGGAGGTTTTCTTTAAAACTCCAATAAAATTTCCCTTTCACTTGAGTCCATTCCTAAATTATTTTATTAACCAGACTAAGAAATCTAAGAGGAGGCCATGGCTGCTCTGCATCAGCAGCATTTTCCTTCAGAGCTGGATGGCAAGGTGGTCGTTGTTTCTCTGTGTGCTGTAATTACTGTTGAGAAGCCCAGTTACACTCTTTTTTGTTTGTTTGTTTAATAGTTTATTTTAAGAACTTCTCACATAAATACCGCATCTCCATCACTCCCACCTTCCAACCCATCCCATTTGTCTCCTCCCGAATTCATGATTTCCTCTTTATTATTGTTATATCCTACTATTGTTAATGAACACACACACACACACTACCGAGCCCATTTAGCTTTGTTCATATGTAGATGTGTCCAAGACTGAACACCTTAAAATGTCTGTAGAAGTTGGAACGGCTTGAAGGCAGTCCAAACTGCTGCTTGACTGATAGTCCTGTGTTCAAGACAATCAGGGCACCAGGAGAGGGTCAAATAGTCATCAACTAGGGAGTCAAGTCACCCTAGCCCCTCTCTTTAAATGGCGTCTTCTGTAGAGGATTCAGCAGCAGTGTTAGGGGCCATGGTTGTGGTCCAGGTTGCAGGGCTCTTGGGGGATAAAGCTGAAGGTAAGGAGTGGATCCCTATCACAAAGCTGGGCTGCCTGGTCAAGATCATGAAGAAGTACCTGTTCTCCTTGCTTGTTAAGGAGTCTGAGATTACTGGCTTTTTCCTGTCCGCATCCCTAAAGGACATCCTTAAAGATCCTGCCAGTGTAGAAGCAGACTTGGCTGGCTACCCGAAACACCCGTGTTTGTCACTATAGGGAACTAAAATGATTTTGGTGGCTTTGTGAAATGCTCCAAGGAGGTAGCCACTGCCATTCCTGGGGCTATCGTCCTGGCCAAGCTTTCTGTCATCTCTGTTGGAAAGGCTGGCTACTGGGGAACAAGATTGGCAAGCTCCCATTGTTTATGCAAGGTGACAGGCCACTGTGGCTCTGTGTTGGTGTGTCTTATCCCTGCCCCCAGAGGCACTGGCATTGTCTCTGCTCCTATGCCCAAGAAGTTACTGACAATGACTGGTATTGGTGACTGCTACACATCAGCCAGGGGTTGCCTTGTCACCCTGGGCAACTCTGTCAAGGTCACCTTTGATGCCATCTTCAAGACCTGTAGCTACCTAACCCTGGGCCTCTGGAAACAGACTGTGTTTACTAAGTCTCAGGGATTCACTGGCCATCTGAGAAAAACCAGTCTCTGTTCAGAGGGCCCAGGTTCTACTCCAACTGTGGCCGCCACATAAGTGTGTGTGTGTGTATTTTATAAAAATATATGTATTAAAGTGATTATAGCCTGTTTTTTTTTAAAAAAAGGGAAAAAAGAGTGCTTGCAACAAAGGCTTAACATTAACATCAAGTGATTTAACATTATTTAATAGTGCTTATTCCTGAGAGTAATTTAAATAAACACATGATAAGAAAAAGCTTCAAATGAAAACGTCTTTAACAAGTGCAAACCTTGCAGAAAATGCACCACGAATGAACATTTGAGCATTTTTTAGGCTCTCTGCCTTTCCTCCAGGAGAAAGCACTTCAGGGAGAGATAGGGTCCTCGTTCTGTCTCAGAGGTACATGAGTCTAAGCAGAGAGACAGGTGATTTGGTGTCAGGAGATTAGGTAAGAGGAAAATGTCTTTAAATCCTGTTTTTATCTCTAAGGCTTCATCGTTTCCTTGCTTTCATTTTTCAAATCTGGTCACTCTTGAAGAGAAAGTTAATTAACAGAATATGCAAATTAAATAGCAGCTATCATACTAATTAACGTTTTCATATCACCAGCTAGTCCATTTCTGAACATGTGTAAATCAAGACATCAGTGTCTTTGCAGCTGCCGGAATGTCACACCGGAAAATTGATTATGTTGCTATCAAAACAGAAGAGAGCAGTGTGGCAACGGTGGCCTCTGGAGCCTGCTCAGCTTTCTGCATGAGGACAGGTCAGTAGAACATGGACAAGCCTGGAGGACAGAGCAACGGAGGGACAGGGTGGCGGCATGCACTGCAGCACCAGATGATGGCTTCTTCCCTTACTTCTGTCCCCTCTAACTTCTAGGGCTCTTTGAGGGTCATGCCACCAGGTTGGATGTTGCAAGACTTTGCTGACAGAGAGTCTGCTGGACTCATCCAGAAGCGTCCCCAGAGGCCACATGATGAGGTGGTTCATAATTTTTAGAGAAGGGGATTTTGTCAGTAAAGGAATTGCTGAGTTACCGACAAGAGTTCCTAGGCATCTCCCAGATATGCCTTGCACAGCACCAGCTGACATGCACCTGAATTTATGGGGTCATAATGGCTCTCTGCCCCTTTCATGTGGAAACAAAGCATCAAGAATTCTGCAGAATCATAAAAGAAAGCCAGAGACTCGAGAAAAACTCTCCAATGTCCATTCACGGTACATTTCTGTGTGGTCTGTGCTTGTCAAAGGCTTTCCTTTAGAAGTGTTTGCTATCGTAGGTTTACTTGAATGGGATAGAATCATCATTTTTTAACAATAAAATAAGAAATTAGGTAGATAGGTGGACTTTAAGTTCTTTTCAAGTTCTTTTCTGGCTTGAGAGTAGTATTTTAGTTATTTGTAATGTTTAAGATAGAGGGACTAGGGAGGTAGAGAGCCCTTGCTTAGCCTGCATGATGCCTTAGGTTTGATCCTCAGTAGCACACACACACACACACACACACACACACACACACACACACCCATCAACAGTATTGCCATATGAGTTTGTTTATAAGACAATCAGAATTAGCTTCATTAAAAAACAATAATAGAGTATTGGCTTAGCCAGATTCTGATCAGT
Organism: Microtus ochrogaster; assembly: GCF_000317375.1. Classification (NCBI taxonomy): domain Eukaryota; kingdom Metazoa; phylum Chordata; class Mammalia; order Rodentia; family Cricetidae; genus Microtus; species Microtus ochrogaster. Next base: position 8,542,049 of record NW_004949109.1, read on the forward strand.
TTCCAATTGAATTAGTTCAAGAGACTTCACCTAGGGATTAGTTCTGTAGGTGTGCCTAGAAGAGGCAAACCACCAACGGAAGCTGCAATACCTGGAGGTCAGCAGCAGTGGGAAACCTTCTCTCCCTAGGTTTGGAAGGCCAGGGCAGCCCAGGGAGGCTGGACCCTGGAGGAGGCTCCCCTAACGTCCTAGAGCTATTATCAGAAAGACAGACAAGTAGCATCCTTCCCCCCATGCCCTGGGTAAGGCATATGAGACAGTCACATTCAAGTCCTGCAGTGCAGGCTCTCATGGGAAAAGAAAGGCCTTCTATTTTTCTGTGAATGAGTTGTTTTCTTTCAATCAAATCCCAGCTCTCACCACTGGAGGGTGTCAAGATAGGGCACCGCGCTGGCTGAGCAAGGCCTGCTGGCACTTGACTCCTGAGAGGCACAGAAATGAGTTGCACTCAGGAGGAAGGGGACTTGTCTCCACGCCTGCAGGAGTAATAGAGAATAACAGCAGTGTTGTCTTCCCGGGTCAGGGCAGCAATCTCTGGAGGGCTCTCTCCAGACCCTTTTGTTGGCATTGTTGTCGAGGACCTATTTGATAAAGGAAGAAAACAAGCTGTTAGTGGTTATTCACACACAAAAGCAAGGTTGGTATTTTTCTGACCGTCTTCAATTTCATATTTCAGTTAAATGAGACTATTGGAACTAGTTCCCTGGGAGGAAAGAGGGGAAAGGAGGCATCTCCTCTGCTTCTTCCCGAGTCCGTTTGTTCACTGTGGATGCTTGGAATATTGAAGGCCACACTGAGGTTTTGTTCCTCCAGCCAGCAGGGCTCAGCTTTACAGACAGAAAGGGTCAAAGGGGAAGCAAATCTTAGAAAGGGTCATGCAAGCCTTTTTCTACACACTTGATATACTTATTTTTTAATAAACATTTAATTTTGTGAGAGGAATGGGACCCAGACAGACTCAGGTCAGTGTTTTCCCATGTTGAACCATGTGACTGCACACATCTTTCCTGCTTGCCACTGACCCAGAGCCCAAATCTCCAGGGGTGAGTGAGTGCATGAGGAGCCCCAGGAGTCCTGCCAGGCCCCCTGAGTGGGCAATGCATTCTGGGATCTGGTTGGTGTGAAGTGAGTCCTCAGAGAATGCCAAAAGCTTTCCCTACATACAGTTAGCTCCCTAGCTCCACGAATAATTCCAATACGGAGATAGCTCAGACAGGAGGAGCTAGAGCAAAGCTCTTTCGTATGAAATCAGCTTCAATGCAGAAATGGTTGCAGCTGTGGTGGCAACAGCCGCGAAGAGCACAGTTGGAACCTGTAGGCACTAATCTGTACCAGGACCTTTTGTGTGCATTAAGGAAGCTCCCTTACTATGGCCACAGTCTGATGAAGAGAGCATTGCTGTTGTTCCATTCAGATGAAGAAAGGTATAGGCCTCAGTTCAAATGCACATATAGGTATATGGTGTGTGTGTGTGTGTTAAAGAAACAGTGAGCTGATTAGTTATTCAAGTGCTTGCTTAGCATATGGGCAGCCCAAGGTTCTACCCCCACCACAGCACAAATGGGCAAGGTGGCACAGGATTGCCATCCCAGCTCTTGGGAGGTGAAAGCCAGAGAAACAGAAGTTCAAGGTTCAGCCAGGGATGCTGAGATCCTGTTTTACAAAGAGAGGAGGAGGAGGATAGAAAATGTACTTTTGCATGTAAATGAAAAGTCAGGACTAGAGGTCACCAGCCAGAACAAAGCTTGTAAGGAAACTGTAGTTTTCCTCTTGCAATTCAACTGAAATGCTCTGTCTCTCCTATTTTTTTTTTTAAAAAAATTGTAAAAATAAAAATTAAAAAACAAAGAGAGAGAGAGTGATTGGTAGGACTTCCATGGACCAGGGGACTCCTAGGTGCTGCTGGTTGAGGATTGGCCACCACTGTGGCTTGTAAGGGAGTGAGAACGGGTTTCGGTACAGGAGATGGTGGGATTAAAAATGAAAAGGCTGTGTGTGCTTGTGACTGGGAGAGTATTTATTAAGACTGTCTGGGTGGCAAAAAAAAGGGAATAGATATAGATTTTAGCCTTTCTTGGTTTGTTTAAAGGTGATATATAACTCTTGCTGGGTAAACCACTGCCCTCGAGCTCTTTAGGCCAGAGTCACACTCTGCTTGACAACTATAGCATCCTGACTGGAGCCAGGTATAAGTGGACGCTGGTGGTGTTGGTTGTTTTACTCGTTTGACTCTTTTGTTCCACCACCCAGTCCCCAGCATAAATCACAGAGGCATATTCTCACTTATAAACGCCTAGCCTTAGCTTGGCTTGTTTTTAGCCAGCTTTCTTAAATTATCCCATCTACCTTTTGCCTCTGGGCCTTTTCCTTTTCTTCTGTATTTCTTACTTTTCCTCTTACTCCATGGCTGCCCGTGTGACTGAGTGGCTGATCCCTCGCTCCTTGATATTTTGTTTTTCCTTCCTCCCAGATTTGTCCTATTCATTCTCTCTGCCTGCCAGCCCCACCTTTCCTTTCTCCTGCCTCACTATTGGCGGTTCAGCTCTCTATTAGACCATTAGGTGTTTTAAACAGGCAAAGTAGCACAGCTTCATACATAAACAAAAGCAACACATGTTTACATCACTAGACAAACGTTCTACAGCACAAACAATGGTAACATAATAATGTAACAATGCAAATATTATATAATAATGTAACAAATGTGGAATATCATTCTACAGCAGCTGTGGAGGTAGTTGTTGACACAGAGAATGACTTGTAATTCCCAATGACAGCAGGCTCCCAAGACAGGTTCCTGGTGGCCATGTGGCCGGAATCATGCCACTTCTCTCTCTGGTTTGTTTGAGCATGCTGGTTAGAGCCACTATCGGATCCCGTACGATGAGAAAAGGGTCTCCTCCTTGATGTGACACCGGGTGCAGCCAGAACATCAAAAGCTGTGCCCTTCGCTCTGCTGCAGCTATTCAAGCCTGCTGGGAGGTGTGAGTAGACCAAGAAACAGAAAGGCGGCTGCTAGCGCAATCCACCCCTTTGTTGAGCTCCTCAAATGATGCTATTAGGTATGGAACATTATTTAGAAATTGTTAAAATCCATAATTTGGGGCCCTTGATTATATTAGCTGTTCCATAATTTGTATTATGCATTTGTTTTGTTCATGTGCAAGCTTTTCAGACCTTGGGAAGTCATAAAGAACAAAGCGCTAAGCATCCTTGTCCCGTATGTGAAGGCTGTGAAATGCACTTCTGGCTTGGACAGATAAGCCAGGCAATTTAAGTTATATTGAATGAAGTCACTTTTTAATAGAGCTTTAATTTCAGCCAAGTTGGAACGGGATGATAGGATGAAATTCAAAGTCCTTAGCAATTTCTTTTTAGGACATGATTTTCCAGATTTGGGCTGGGAAGCAACACATGACAATCTATTATAATAGACGAGTGCTGGGGGCTAAAATAGAACCTTGCCATTGACATCCTCAGGCCTGCTCTCCAGTTTTCACCTCATTTCCTCATCTTCTAATTCTGCCCAGCTCTTATAAAACCTGTGACAAAAGCAGTGAATTCATTGGTAAGCTGCAAATAGAAGAAACTATATATGCAGATAATAAGCACACCCTCGGCTAACTAGCCCCAAATAAACCCACTAGTGTCCCCACTGCCTACATCAAAACAGAACCATAGCTAGTGCCAAGGAGACTCCTTTCACCTGCTCCCAATGGCATCTGCCTCTCCCGTGCCCACAGATAGCCACCATATTGACTTGTAGTGCCAAGGAATATTTTCCTTGACTTTGAGCATGATTCTGTTTATCCATGGGGTCATGTTTATCCATGCAGGTCGTCCCTTCCCTTGGGATCGTCATGGGTCCTCTGCTGTGAAAACTTCCATGTCTCAGGTTTCCTCTTCTGTTGGCCATGCATTTGGAGTGAAATGACTGGGTCACAGTGTGTGTGTGTGTCCAATGTAACTACATGATGTCAAGCAATGTTACAAAAAGGTTTTCACGCTTTATTGGAAGCATACCGCAGCCCCAGAGTGTCACATTTTTGTTAAGGTGTGATTTTGTCTAAGCTATTTGGGTTAAGTCCATTCTAGTATTTGGGGGGAATTTAGTTTCATTTGCTCTGGTAGTTTTGAAATCTAGCACCATTGACTGTTAATTTGCAGGCACTGGGGCCTTTCACCATCTTACTATTGAATCCTTTGCCAGCCCCGGTGCCAGAGGAATCTTTATGCTTTAGATAAATCACGTGTTGCCTGGGATCTCCCTCACACCCCACACTCAGCGCTCTCTTCGTTGTCTTTCAGGATAAACTAGTACTCCTGAAGCTCATTTTATCAGGATTTTCTCTTCTGTGCTTCTGTGCTTTCAAATCTTTGGCTATTCAAAGTCTCAGGAAATCCTTTCCAGGGTCAGCCAGCACCAGCCCTGCTGTACCATTCACGCTCAGACACAAAACGCTACCGGGAACTCACCCGGTAGGGTGCTTTGAGAGAGGATTTTGCAAGATCTATCAGGGTTTGGAGGTGCCACAGTGAGGTGGAAACTTACTTCCTGTTGCTTATGAGAAGAGATATTAGAGGCAGATTTAAAGCACCCCCCCCCCATTTGACTGAGACAGGGTTTTGCTATATAGCCACTTAGGTCTCCAACTCATACACCCTAGGCTGGTCTTGAACTTAATGATCCTGAGATTACAAATGTCTGCTATCAAGCCCAGCGGGAAATACTTAAAATCATGTAATACTCACATGTGCCCATGAAATGAAAAGTATGTAAGCAGTAAGGTTTGCGCACGGGCTCTGCTCAGTCCTCTCTTTCCGACTCTGGGATGCCCTGTCTTGCTTTCTGCCTGGAAGGCTGGCCTGCGTGGACTATGGGGAAGGATTCATCATTTGGTTCTGCTTGACTCAACCAAAGGGGTGTGCCCAAGGGAGACCAGTGGGCAGGAGGCTACAAGGGTTTGGTATTATTTCCATGCTCTTTCCTTCCCAGTGCCCCCAGCAGAGGCTCCTGCTCCTGCCAGCCACCCTTCCCTGAAGTGACTTTTGCAGAGTTCTCATAACCTCTGTTCCTTGCCCCTTATAGGAAAGTGGGGAGGGGTTGCCACTATTTTCTCTGTGATGACAAGACACATGATTCCTTGCCAGTTGTTCTGAGCCCGGCCCATGGCTTCACAAACCACACATTTATTAAACTGTCCTCAGTTCTCCAGTTTCCATGTCTTTCTAATCCCTCCTGGGGTCTTTGGTCATACAACTTGAATTATCTGTTTGTATGTGTGCCTGTGTAACTTTATGTGTACCATGCGTGTGCAGGCGCATAGAGAGGCCACAGCTGATTGGATTCCCTGAAGCTAGAGTTGCAGGTGATTGGAAGCCTCCTGATATGGGTACTGGGAACTGAACTCAGGTCCTCTGAAAGAGCAGTAAATGCTCTTCACAACTAGCTATCTCTCAGCCCCAAGAAATAACATGCTCCACAAGTCTTTCCCCTCTTGAACCATTTTTCAACTCATTGTCCACAGTCTCCATGTTTACCATCGTGATAGCAACGTTGAGTCTCGGCTGTCCTCAGCATCAGTGAGGCTGGGTTTGGAGGAAAGGTCTTCACTGGCATGTCCAGAACTTTCTTTTACATTGCTGCTTTTCCAAGTGTTGACCCTCAGACCACAGCCCTCACATCACAATAGCTTCCTGGTCAGCAGCAGAGGTAAACATGGTTTCATGTGTTATATTTTTTGTTTGTTTGTTTGTTTGTTTTTTTTTGAGACAGGGTTTCTCTGTGGCTTTCGAGCCTGTCCTGGAACTAGCTCTGTAGACCAGGCTGGTCTCGAACTCACAGAGATCCGCCTGCCTCTGCCTCCCAAGTGCTGGGATTAAAGGCGTGCGCCACCATTGCCTGGCTCATGTGTTATATTTTTAAAATTGTGCATTTTGCAATTGTGAAATATTATCGTAATGATGACAATGGCCACCAAAGTACCACTTTATTTCCATACAATATTTTTTGAAAAATTTTATCCCTTTTTTTTGTGCGTACACACATGTATGTGTGGGCATGATGCACACATGGAGGTCAGAGGACTTGGTTTAGTTGTTTTTTTTTTTCCTTCCACTGTGTGGGTCCTGAGAGTGAACTTAAGTTGTCAGGATTGGAAGCAAGGGCCTTAACCACTGAGCTACCTTGCTGGCCTTACCCTGTGTCCTTTTCCATATGCTTTAATGCTGATTCCATCCCCTGAGACAGACACTATCCTTGTTCTTAACAGATGGGAAATGGAGGCTTTTGTTAAATGCTTTACTTAGGATCACATGGGTCGTAGACCTCACACTTAGACAGTGGCAGAGCTGTGATTCAAAATCACCTTTACTGACAAACCTTCAGTCAGAGCCATATGCATCCCGTCTGTGCAGCCACAACAAGATGCTGAGAGATCAGGGTCTGTTCCATGCATCCTTCCTTATCCAGTTGACCCCTGGGTTCCTTCTGTGATACTCCCAATAGTTCCTACCTCAATTCTGGGCCTTCAGTACTAATGACTCTATCAGGTGCCCACAGAGTAAGCCACTGATGAGGGTAAGAGCTGACTGGTGTATCTGAGTACTGCTCCCATCAGGCTTAGCTCCAAGAGTCCTTCAGCCGAGTGACTGCTGTCCCTCTAGCCAAAAGGATCTCAGTGGTGGCTGTCTTTGTGCTTTCAGAACTTCCTGTCCTGATCAAGACACAGCCTCCTTTCAAGCATCCACACACTGCAAGTGTGAGAATGTGGGATAAAAGGAACAAACAAGGAGGCTCAGAATCCCAGTGACCAACATCAGCACCACACTGGTGATACTCTGAGCTCACAGGAAGGCTTACGCTGTGGGAGTCAGAGCACAGACGCTGAGGAGGCGGTGAGGGCCACCTACTGGAATGAAGGTTTTTCTCAGCGTTACTGATGGCATTCAGGCATCCCTTGAACACTGCCCATCCCAGACGCCCTTGAGGCTTCCTTTGATATTTCTTCAGGGAAATTAGAGACACAGCATTGTTTTTCAAAGTCAGGTCCACAGCCCAGCAGAACCTCCCTCCCAGAAATGTGTTTAAAGGCACATTCCCAAGCCCTGTCCTTGCCCTGTTGATTTAGAGACCCAAGGGCCCGGCGACAGGGTTCTAACAAACCTCCGGGTGACTCTTACCATCAAGTTTATGGAGCATGCCAGTACAGGATCCCCCTGCCCTATCCCTGGATCTATGGTGATGTTGGTATAAATGCTTAATTTAATTATTGTACTTAGGCTACAAATTCATTTTTTATAGTAAATGCCGCAGTGTGTCTAAGGTTCATTGTTCCCTCTTCTCCAATCCCAGTCTTCAGAGATAACCACATTTGACAATACAGCAGCCACCCACTCACACCATTGTTTCTTAGTCACAGGTCTACAGTCACGTACAGTCCTGTGTGAGGTCTGTGCCTTTCTTTTCTTTTTAGTTCTTGTTGTTGTTTTTACAAGGAAATGTTGTTATTGTTTTCCAGAAATCCTTTCTCACATAAACAGCACTTTATGATTTGTAATGTATCATGGATATCCCTTCATGCCTGGACAAATGGTTATAACTTTTTCCCCCCTTAGGATTTAAAAGATATTCTAAAAATGAATGCTACATATCTTAACCAATCGTTTTCTATTGATTGACTCTCAGTGCTTCTTCAGGTTTCCACAAAGATGGAACTAGAGAGCTCCCACTGTGAAAATAAGAGCCTTGGATCTGCTTCGTAGACTGAATTTAAAGCTGAGAAGGCAAATGTATGGAGCATCTTTGTGAATAAAAAAGGACCTGAAGCATCCCTGAGATACTCAAGGTAGGCATGAGTATCTTCAAGCATTCAACAAGCAGTTGTCAGCTACACTCTGGAGACCAGGCGCCATGCTAGCTGCTGGAGATGCTAAGGTGGACTAGACAGGCGATGTTCTGACTCTCAGGGGATCCACTGTCCAAGTGACAGCAGAGGCACAAAAGGCGTTCGTTAATCAGTGTGATCCATGGTGGCAGAGTTGCCAGCAACGTCCTGGGAAGCTTTCTGGAGATGTCAGGTGTGCTAATAACTGATCAGGGACTAGTTAGGTGAAGGGGATCCAGTGTTGGGAATAGGGTGCCCTGTGTGGGAGTTTGGATGGCTTGAAACACCTAGCACGAGGGAAGTGGGGAGAAAGCTGGGGAATGAACAGGACCTTTGTCATGAGGCTTACTGTGCTTGAAAGTTCCATTTTTCTTTATCCACCACATCCTACGTGGATCTGATTGTCCCATGGAAAAGATTTAGCCAAGGAGCAATCACATGTCTAGGTGAGGTTATCCCGGGTAAGCCCAGTTGTTTCCGGAAAGGCAAAATCTAGAAACTGTGTACTTGATAGTACCACATGAATGAGAACAGGAAATGAAGTGTTAGCAGTGGCTGTGAATGAGAGATGAGGGAATGTTGAAAGAGGATTCCTGAGAAAAGCCCAACACTACTTCCCCACCCCCTCTATCAAATGATAAGGACAGCAAGAGGTGTCTGGTGTTTCTCACACCATCTCTAGGGGCCATTGTTTGAATGAGAGAGCTCACTGAGCATGGTCTATGAGGTTGAAATTTTATCTGATTACACATGTAGATCTTACATAAATCTTTAAATTTGTTTTTTATTATTTTTGATAATGTGTGTGCACGGGTCGGAGAAAGGCAGTATGTGTACATTAATGCAGGTCCTCTGAGGCTAGAGGGATCAGATTCCCCTGGAGCTGGAATTGCAGGGGGTTGTGAGTGGGAAGTGGGAATTGAACTTCATGTCTCTGAAAGAACAGTACATGTCCTTAAACAATGAACCATCTCTCTAGTTCCTCTTCCTTAATCTTGAGCACAAGTGTTTTCAGTGCCTATCTCGGGCCGGAAAACACAAGACACAACGGTGTACCATAACAGCACAACAGAGAATGTTGATGTCACGTTTGAGCATTGTGACTTTAACACTGGATCTTCACAAGGACATAATGAATCACTGGAATGGTAGAGTAGAATGCAGGTTGTTAATGCAAAGGTGGGGCATTTTGATGTCACAAGGCAGTATTTTGATGCCGCGACATCAGAAGGAAGCATTGTGTTAGTTCAGTGCAGATCTGCAATGTAATAGCAGGAACTGTGATATCACAAAGTGGCAGCACAGTGTACAATTGTGATGTCACAATTCTGCATTGTGATGCACAAGACATTGTGTTATGATGTGGGATGTCCTTCTGTATGCTGTGAATATGTGTTGCATTTTATTGGTTGATGAATAAAGCTGCATTGGCCTATGGCAAGGCAGAATATAGGTAAGTGGAAAAGCCAAACTGTGTACAGGCAGACAGAAGGTGGAGTCTGATAGATGGATAAACAACCGCTGGATAAACAAGATGTGAGGTAAAGAGTCACAAATCTTGCGGTAAAACATAGAATAATACAAATGGGTTAATTTAAGATGTAAGAGCTAGGTGATAATAAGCCTGAGCTGATAGACCAAACAGTTTGTAATTAATATTAAGCCTCAGAGTAGTTATTTGGCAACTGGTGGGAGGGACTAAACTTCCAGTTACAATGATGTCACAGAGGAACCTTGTGATGTTACAATATATCTGTGGACACTAACGTACATTGCTATGTAAAAATGGAGTATCTGTGATGCCACAAAAGAGAGGTGATATCTCAATGGACCACTGTGAGTCCATTATTAAGTAATTGATATGAGAAAGGCTGCACATGAAGTCCATGTTATAATCCTTCCATGTCACCTTCACTGTCTCCCAAAGAGAAGAGAACATCTTACATCTTATCCTTTGCTGCAGAGGAACTTGGCCACATCACAATGCACCACTGTACCACAGGGTGGATGGACATTGCACCGTCTCCACAGGAGCCCATACAGAGGTGTGCAGTGCACCGTCTCCACGGCAGTGCACACGGTGGGTGTACAGTGCACCATCTCCACAGCAGTACACAGGGTGGGTGTACAGTGCACCATCTCCACAGCAATGCACAGGGTGGGTGTGCAGTGCACCATCTCCACAGCAGTGCACAGGGTGGGTGTACAGTGCACCGTCTCCACGGCAGCACACAGAGTAGGTGTGCAGTGCACTGTCTCCTCAGCGGCGCACAGGGTGGGTGTGCAGTGCACCGTCTCCACAGGAGCCCATACAGAGGTGTGCAGTGCACCATCTCCAGCAGCAGACAGGGTGATTACAGTTCTTCCCTCTTGCACCTCTTTCTCTAAAATGACTATTGACTTCTCTATCTGTATGTGGTTCTTCTTAGAAATCTTTCTTAGAGTTAGTTAATATCATCTGACTATAGCATCTATATAGCAGGGTTTACAGTATTTGAAGCATATATCACCCACTCTGTCTCCTCCCTAAGCTGAATCTACCAATTGGATATCATAATAGCGCCAAGTGTATATTATATTAGCCACTTCGCCTTGCTGTGACAAAAGTCTGACACTTAGGGGAGAAAGATTTCATTTGGCAGAGTAGTGATAATAAAAATAGGAGTCGGCTCTCTGTTCTGTGGAGGATTCATTTTCTTACATCTTAATGTATCAGTGATGTGGTCCTCAACACTGCCTTTTTCTTTCCAGCTGTGAGCATGTATAGAAGTACCATTATTGACCAGTTCTCTCTTCATGGGCATGAAGTTTATTATCAGGTTTTTCTTTCTATAGGCTTTTGAAGACATAGACACATCCACATGTCCAGATGCAATCCATTCTATAGGGTAAATTCATTGTAATGGAATTAATGCCCCCAGGGAATAAGTTTATCCTTTTGTGCCTTGCTTAGAGGACAGACTTCCACATATCAATGGTAAAAAAAAAAATCCGTTTTCTGTTATAGAATTTTTCTTTCTTTTATCATATTTATAAATTGGAATCAATAAGTTGCCTGTCTTTGTCAGTTTTTCCATCAGAACACAACTAGACATGTTTGTGCACGTACTCTCAAAGATAACTTTTATGCTGTACTTGCAGAGCTAGAAAATGACAAGAATTGCCATGGCCCCTAAAGCTGAAAACATTTATCAATTGGTCCCTTCTAGCAAATGTTGCACAGCTAATGGGCAGAGCTTATTTCATTGATGGTTTGTTTAGGTGAGGTAAGAATTTAACTTCATTTGCTCAATTGATATAAAACTATTCAATAGATGGCACGCCTCTCTCCTACTGGTTTGGGCCATACAACTATTTCCCATGTGTCTGTGGCCATGGCTGTCTTCTCTTTCCTGTGCTCCCAGTCCATGTCCATCCCTGCATATTGCTGCTCCATCATTTCCTGTTGTTAAATTATTTTTCCATCAGCTACACCCTGAGTGCACAAGTAGCAGTCCTCTGTGTACACAGGCGAGCCCCACAGAGGACACAGTGTGGAACTTCTGCAGTTCCCAATCCTGTCTGCCCTCTGTTGAGCTGCCGTCAACCTCAGCAGAGAGAGCACGTGGAAGTGTGGTTTCCATGGTGTCTTATTGCTTTTTTTGTTTAGGTGAGGCAGGAAATTAACTTAGTCTGCTTCACTGATACAAAACCACTCTGAGGTTGGAGAGTCCTCCCATCTTCACCTCTCCTGCTATCCACCCCTTCATACAGTCAAGGTTCCATGTTATTCTGAGTGTGCTACACACATCCACCTCGTGTTGCTATGAATGAGAATGACTCCCATTGGCTTGCCTTGGTTGTGATGCTTTATCACAGCAATAGAAAAGTAACTAATATAGAATTTGGTACCAGGAAGTGGAATATTGCTGTGAAGAAACTGACCGCATTATTTCCTGAAGGAGTGTGGAGGACTTTGAAGTAGGGAAGCAGTTGAATGTAAGCAGAGCTTAGTGGGGAGGTGTAAGTAGGAGCTTGGAAGACAGTAAAGCTGAGAGCTTTGCAAACTGTGGAAGCCTCGCTCCAGAGGTTTCAGAGGGGCACAATATCAGCAACTGGGCTAGAGAGTATTCTCTCAATATTTTAGAAAAGAATATAACTGCCTTCTGCTCTTGTCCTAAGAACTTACCTGAGGCTAAACTTAAAAGGAACAAGATAATTTCTTTGTCAGAGAAGATTTCAAGACACCCTAATATTGACTCTACTGTGTGTTTACTGTAATCATTCTTGTGCAGGTCTAAAGTGAAAAGGCAAGCGAGGTTAAAAATGCAAGATACACAGTTTAAAGAAGAAAATAACTCCAGAAAATGCAATGCTGGAGCCAAGGCTTATGCTGAAAGAGATAAGGACATTAAGGAGAAGCCTGATACACACTGGAATAAAGGGAACAGTGCCGTTAGTGTAAGGCCTCACCCAGCTAAATTTCCAACTTGTGACAGAAATGTGCCTAAGAATTGTCTGATCCTAAAATGCATCAACAAATCAAAGCTGCTGCAGATGAGACTCAAGGGGGCCAGAGGTCACCCCAAGTTGGTAAACAAACTTGGGAGTGTTGGTCAAATAGTTCTGGCTTGAGAATCATGGTGGATACATGAGTAAAGGGGGTTCTAGAACCTTCCTCAGTGGTTACAGAGATCTGCTGAGACCAGGAGTGTGTCAGGGGTGTTCCTGGATGGAGGACTTGAGAGGCGATTGCATGAGGCTGTGGAAAGCGTGAGTTGTGTTGGAGACCCCAAGATATCAACATGCCGAAGCCCTGGAGCATCTGCTAAGGAGAGCTGCAAACAGGGAGTGGGACCAGCCCAAGAGAGAAACGTGTGCTCTAGACAGCAAAGTCAACAATGCAGAACTGCCTCAGCCCTCTGATCTCAGACACGGAGCTACGGGATTCCGAGCTTGTTCTGCTTAGTTCTGGTCTTTCTTTGACCCCGTATTTCCTCCCTTTTGGAATAGTTATTTATATTCTGTGCCATTGTATGTTGGAAGGATGTAATTTCTCTTTTATTTGATGGAGGCTACAATTAAGATATTGAATAGAAATATCAGAAAATATTGGACTTTAGTGGTTTTGAAAATGTGAAAGGCTATAAGGACTTTTGAAGTTGAACAAAATGCATTTGCCTTATGATATGACTACAAGCTTATCGAGACTGGGGAATGGGATATGGTCATTTGAATGAGAACTGTCCCTGTAGACTCACATGTTGGAATACCCCCGCTTGGTAGATTGTTTAGAAAGGATTCAGAGGTGAGGCATTGTTGAAAGAGGCCACTGGGGCCAAGCTTTGAAGTTTCAGAAGAATCATGCCCTTCTGAAGCTCTCTCTGCCTTCAGCCCGATATTCCAGATGTGAGCTTGCAGCTGTTCCAGGCACCATACCTTCACCCCACCGACCCAAACTATAACCATGTGGAACTATAAGCCAAATTAAACCCTTTTATAGGCAAAATCTCCACCCACCTGAGACAGACTCAGTTCATATCCATCTATTTTTATAAAACCTCTCTCAGCTGGCTTTCCCTAGGGAAAGTCATACCTATCCAGCTATTATAATGCCATATCTAGCTAGCTATTATAGTACTTGTTGATGATGAAACACTGATCCCCCCACATCCTCAAATTTATATTATCTGCGTTTAGCAGGTCATCTTGTTGGACTGTGGAAGGGCTTTAATGAAGAAATTTTGAGGAGAAAGGGTTTGCTCACTTGCTGTCCCTTGCTGTGCTAGTCATGATATTTCCCTGCTACAGAGATAGATAACGAATCTTTCATTCCTAGAACTAGACTTGGACTTAAACAAATCTGACCATCTTTTTCCTAGGGAAGCCTACATTTTGCTGGCCTGGGCTTCTTGACCTCCTTCGTGTGAAGATCAGACAGATGTTTCAATTCGTGAAGTGACTGGAAGGGCCGATGATGCACACACACTCAGTGTTACTGAAAATAGCAGTTTGGTCATAAGTCTATGACAAGACAAAATTTGTAGTTGGGGGTCACCCAAGGGTGATGCCATGAACTCACTGTCTCGTGGGCTTCACAGCGAAAGCCACGAGAGTCTGAGGAGTCCCCCTAAGACCTGTGAGCTGTAAGCCAGGCTGAGCTCTGCAGTTAGCTGACGCCGGCCACTTGCTCTGCTCTGGGCTCATAGCTGTTTTACTTTGAATTGCCCTGGGATATATAAAAGGGAAAACCTCACTGAGATACCTCCCAAGGCATTGCTCCCCTCAACACAGTGCCCTTTGCCTGGGTTTGATGGTTCAGGGGAAGAGGTTGGGCATGAGCAGTGACTAGCACCAGGCAGGTAGGAAAAGGGGCCATTGACAAAGGGGCATCAAACAGAAGTGAGGCCCTTCTCCAAAAATGAGAGTAAGATGAGGATGAGGTCAGGCTGTGGGTCACAGGCTGTGGCTCTGAAGGCCGCACGGAATGTGCGGATAAGGGAAAGAAAAGCAAAGTGGACAGAGAAGGAGTCCGAAGCACGTTCTTCTCAAAGGGTCTGAAAGGGAAGTGGCACTGTTGAGTGTGTTAGCGGAAAGAGAGATCACATGAGTCCTCACTCTTTATTGCCGTCTGTGTCAGCCAGGGCTATGAGGGCTGCCAGATGCACGGTTCTTAGCCAGGAGTTGGAGGGCAGGCAGATAGCCACGCTGAAGGCTCCTTAGATGGGGCCCGCCAGGTTAAGGTTAGCCCAAAAGAGAGACCTTGGTTCCTGTTGACAAGAACCATTTCATAGTGGACAGAATGAGGGCAGGCTACTGCGCAGGCACCAGTGGAAATAAATTCCAGCTTCACTGGGGACGAAACGTTCCTGGAGAAGATTAACATGGAAGTCGGGCTTTGTACCCTGACACCAAGCTGTCATTAATCAGGAACAGTAAAAGAGACCTTTGGAGCAAAGACATATTTCAGTTAGACTTTCTAAATTTAAACTGGTAACCTACCTGAAATGAGTCAGAGATGGCACCACATTGGACGAGAAAGTTTAACTCTCCTTGACATCAATGGAAACTTGATCCCATTAGAGCAGAATAAGGAAAATGATTTGGGGGAAAATGAGACAGTATGTCATAAAAATAAATTTCTCTGCTACAGAGGAGGAAAGCAGCTCATCTGTCTTAGGGTTTCTATTGCCATGATGAAACATCATGACTAGCAAGTGGGGAGCAAAGGGTTTATTTGGCTTACACTTCCACATTACAGTCCATCACTGAAGAAAGCCAGGACAGGACATCCAACAGGGCTGGAACTTGGAGACAGGAGCTGATACAGTAGCCGTAGAGGGGTACCGGTCTGCTTCCTATTGCTCAGCCTGCTCTCTTATAACCCAAGACCACCAGGGATGGAACCACCCACCATGGGATAGGTCCTCTCCCATCAATAACTAGTTAAGAAAATGCCTTACACCTGGATCTCATTCTGGCATTTTCTCAGTTACGTTTCCCTGCTTTCGGATAACTCTAGTGTGTGTGTCAAGTTGACATAAGCACAGCCAGGACATCCCCTCCATCATCCTAATGGACCTGAGTCTTAATAACCAAGTATCAGGGCAGGGAGATGTTCAGTCAGCAGGGTGCTGGGCAAGCACGAGGACCTGAACTTGGATCCCAGCATCCATGTGAAACAGTGGGCATGATGGCACAATCACAGATCAGGATCAGTGGGGACTCTATCTTACAAAACAAGGCAGAGTGTGCTGGAGGAAGGCAACTGAAGACAACCTTTGGATTCCATACAGTTGTCCACGGATTCACATGCACCCGCACATATGTGTACCCGTATGACCGTGCTCATACAATGCACATAGCAAGAGAAAGTGCAATGTTGACAGTCTGGAAGATGACCTTCCCCTCTTTAGTACAACACGTCCTCCAGAGCAGCCCCATTCTCCCCTTCAGTGTATTGTCATTACTGTCGGGTGAGACCGCCAACCCTCCGTGCTAGAGACTGCTACCAGGAACAGTATTTAAAATTGATAACTCAATGGTTTTCAAAGTCACCTATGATTCTTGATCTGAGCAGAATAACAACATAAAGGAATGGTCTGGGAAAGGGTTCTCTCTCTTCCTGCTGACTCCCTTCACAGATAAACAGCCGAGAGAATAGAGAGTAACTCTGCAGACACCGCACGGCCATGCATGGACTTCTATGCAGAAGTCATTTCTCCTTGCTAAGATGAGACTCCGAATGTCTTCATTCGTATCCTCCAAAGACGGTGGCAGCCACCTACGTTAGAAACAGCCATAACCACACACTCAAAGGCTGTGGCACCAAGAGCTGGGTGCAGCAAGGGATGGGCAAGTCAGCCTCTAAATCTTTATTCACTTTTCTCAACTGGGTCCTTAAGGAATCCAGATTTCTAAAGGCCAAGTTAATTATGTGCGTCCATTAGCTGCTGCAATTCCACCTTAATGTTTCCTCTAGTCAGCGTAAGCACACACACACACACACACACACACACACACACACACGCCCATTTGGAGGGGGAAGGCTAAAACGATTGAGCACCCTCTACACGCTAGGTATTTTGCAAGTTATTTTATTTGTTTCCTAACTTGCAATGATTGTGCAAGGTTAGTATCATGAGTTGATTTCTCAGGATATGAAACTTAGGGAGAAAAACTGTGTGTTTATCTCAGACACTACTGGGAAGGAATAAAGCTTTGGTGAAACTATAAAGCACCTGCTATTTCTTCTGTCTCATGTTTTTTTTTTTTGGTAGGAGCTATGCTCCTGCCTCAATCCTCTTTAATACAGCACTAGGGTGGGGAGGGGATGATGTAATGAGGGGCTTGAGCTTCAGTGCCGGTGGATACAAGGCCTTCAGCAAACATGAAGTAGGAGAATGAGACCAAGGGTTCGGCATAAATACAAGATACAAAAAGGATGTTTGCCGTATAGCACATGATTCAAGAGTGGGTTAAAAACAAACAATGACAACAACAACAAACCCCAAACCTATAGACTCTTTCTGTGCCTAGGCACTAGATAAAAGAGTCTCTACTGAGAATTAAAATTCTGAGTTGTACACCTTGGAAGTTTGAGAGTTAGATTTATATTGTATCATCCAGGAACTATTCATCCAAGAAATTAACCTAAAATGGTTGGTGATTCCCCTGGTGCACTTAACAAGTGTAAGTACCAACTCTAACAAAGTTACATAGAATTTCCAGGGAAAGAGAAACACAAAAAATATGTAGAAGAAAATGCCACACAGGGGGGTTGCAGAGCTTTAAGGACTAACTTAAAGGGAAGTTAGAGACTAGATGAGGTATTTGAATAAATTATTCAGAATATAGAATAAATAAATATGTGGGAAATTAGAGGTTGGAAGATTTGGAATATACCAGAAGAGGCTGATTCGGCAGCATTTCAGGAACTAAAGAACCAAGGAAGAAAGACAGGGGAAAGAGTAAAGACATGGTGACCGAGGATGGATAGAAGACGGGTTAAAATCCCAGCGAGTCCTCCCCAGAATAGGTGAAAGGAAATACCACATCTGAACACATCCTCAAGAAGCCGCAGACCACCGAGATAAATCCTAAAATAAATAACAGCAGCGGCAAAGAAGGTCAATGGTGGTGGGGAGATTAAAAAAATGGAAAACCGATTTAAAGGACTACAGATTTCTCGAAGTCCATGGTGGAAGCTGCAAGTGAATGGAAAACTGGCTTCAGACAATTGAGAGAAAATAACTGCAGGCATAGAACATTGTGCCGGCTAAAGTGTCATTGAAGAGTCGTGGGGAAATACAGACATTTTCAGAAAAGGATCGAAAGAGATGGTCGTGGCAAGCCCCTCCATGGCACTACTGGAGGATGAATGAGGGAGAAGGAAGCTGAGGCCAGGCAGAAGGGATGCACTGGAAGAAGAGTCAATAAGGCAAACGGTGATCATGGGAAATAGAAAGAAGCCTTGACTGTAATGGTTTTTGAAATATAAGGATGCTGACATCTTAATAGGGAGGACAAGCAAAATGTCTAGAGAGAATCATTGATGTATCCATATTCAAATATCCTTACTTTATCCAGAAGATAGAAAATGTACTATCTGAATTAGGAGAGAAAATAATAATAGAACTTGATTTATTAATGGAAGATAGGAAAAAAGGGGAAGTCAACTAAAACAGAGTAAACAGAATAAAGTCAGGTGGTGTAAATTTATCTCTGTAACCACACCAATTATACTCTAGACTTCCCGGTTCATAGTGCTTTTAATTTACAGATCTGAAATAGCAATCTTGTATTACAAGAGATACAGCTAGAGCTCGTGAAGGCTGGAAGTAAATGGATGGAATAAGTAGGTATTTGCTAGCATTTTTCAAAGCTGTGCATGAGTGTCTGTACATTAGCCTTTTAGGCAAGGAGCTCTTCCCAGAGCAAGAGGCACTTATGCATGATGATGAGTTCAGAGCTTTCTAATACTAAGGCCTCCATCTCCCTGACACTCCCTGCTGCCCTCCCTTAACGCAATGCATGAAGCGACTTGGTAGAAAATCCCCCTAGGTCAAAGGGGTAGCACACCACAGACTAAGCCCGGGGAACGCTCAGCCCTAAATGGAATATGGACACTGCAGCCCTCCTCCCTCAGGGATCTTCTTTAGGCATCCTTGCCGCAGAGGGCAGAGGGAGACTGTAGGGGCCAGAGTTGGTGGATGACTAGAGAAATTGTCTCCAGGACACAGCAGGGCAGCTGCACAGAGGAACTCACAGCAGCTGTGCCAGCATGCACAAGCGCCATGCAGACTCAAGCCAGACCAAATCCCAGCACGGAGAGGGAGGGACACACGAAGTCCCCCCTCTAACCAAGGAGCTACTAGCAACTGAGCTGCTGGGGGAGGGGAGCCTGTTTTCTTTAAGAGCCTTGCCGCTGATAGACGGACCACACCCCAGTGTAAAGCCAGACGACCATGAATATACGGGCTGCACAAACTGGACTTCATGGGTGAGAAAAAGAAGAAGAGACAACGTTGGTGGGTAGGAAATGGGGTGGCTCTTAGGGGAGTTGTGGTGGTGAGTGCAGTCGAAATCCCGTTTATGAAAATTTCAAAGAAGGAATTTTTTAAAAGTGTGACACGAGGGATATTGGTGTGTAGGCAGGCCTACTGGCCTGGTCTGCGGTTCTGGCTTCAGTCATGACTGTCCTAGTAGGCTTTAACTGTTGACACGACAGTCTACCTAGAGCGTGGTCCTCAAGGTTCCTATGTTCCCTTACATACAGTTCCTTACGTCGTGCTGACTCCCAGCCATAACATTATCTCACTGCTACCTCACCATGGTAACTTTGCTACTGTTACGGATCGTAATGTAAATATCTGATATTCAGGCTATCTGATAGTCGACCCTCAAAGGGGTTGCAACCCACAGACGGAGAACCACTGACCTAGAGACCACCTGAGAAGGGAGTCTCCACAGAAGGATGGCCCAAATCGGATTGACCTGCGAGGAACTGTCAGAACTGTTCATTGACCTAGGAGAGCCCAGTCCGCCGTGGGCAGCACTGTTCTCTGAGCACCTGCTCAGAGATCCTGCCCTGCAAGAGTAAGCTAAGTCATCATGAGCCTGAGAGAGGCAGGAAGCAGCATTCCTCTCCAGTTCCAAGTTCAAGTTCCTACTTGAATGGCTGCCCTGAGTTCCCTCAACGATAGACCCCAACTCTAAGCACAAATAAACCCTTTCCTCCCAAACACTGTTTTTCATCGCGGCAACAGAAGGGAACTAGACACTGACTGTGTCTTGTTTCGTTTAGTGTCTTGGTGCCTCAGTTTCCTAATCTATTAAATACATCCATAAATAGCTGACCCTCGTGGCTTGAGTGAAGATTAAACAGTACACAAAGGACCATCTGGACTAGTTTTTCAACAGATGTTTGCTTCCCCATGTTTTATTCCTTCCCAGAAAAAAAAAATCACAAAATTTATAACTCCAGAAAGCAAATACCTATTTAGACTTTCAAGTTGAAATCCTTTTTTTCTGATAAAGAGTTAATTGGCCATGAAATTAAATATTTATGATTTCACACAACCAAGGCATTGAGAATGTTAGAATGTGGAAGGGTCTAGTCTGGAAATTCAACACATTCTTACTGCCTTTCCCACTGATGTTTCTCAGCTGGGAACATCTTAAAAGTACAGTTCGCAATGATTTAAAGGAACGAGTGGGCCTCAGGGTCCATCAGGGAAATCCCACGTGGTTGGGTTTCATATTCAGGTGTAGAGGCTGGTGGCTGGGTGAGAGGCTGCCTTGTGAGGGCCCTGATACTCGGAGCGTCTCTTCCTTGCTTTGAGATTTTTAGTCCTGCTCTATTCCCACTGGAAGGGACCAACTCTCTGCTTGCTTGGAACTTGGGAGCGTCCCAAGCAGCCCAACTGTGGTGCTAAACTTTTCAGACTTTCACTGGAAAAACAGAGTGGTTGGGGATCCCACACAGCAATACCCCAGAACTGATCTGCCAGCATCGGCCGCAGCTACTGGGGCCATTGGTGAAAACCCTGCTCTGCCAAGTGCCAGTTTCTCTTGCTGCCGTGCTGGGAGGCACAGTTGGGGTTTGATGGTCCCCCAGGGCTTTACTTGTGAAGCAGCTTCTCAAGTCTGTGTGGGGAAGAGAAATGACTCCTCTCTCACACTTCACCGCCTACGCCCTGGGCAGAATACCCTATCACAACAGCAGACCTTTCAAAAGCGTGACATGAACCACTGGGACGGCTCAGGAAGTAAAAGCCAAGGGTACTTGCTGCCAAGTACGCTGACCTGACTCAATCCTGAAACTCACATAGGAGCAGGAGAGAACTGACTCCTGCAATTTGTCCTTTGACTTCCACATACATGAGTGTGTGTGCGAGTCTGTGTGTGTATATATACATGAGTGTGTGAGCATACCTGTGTGTGTGTATACACACAAAGATGATATTTTAATTACTTATTCTTCTCACTTTGTTGTCCAAAACAAGACCCTCAGTTTTAGAGCGTGGGTGGGATTACTAGTAGCAAGAGAGGGTGGGGTACCATCCTCTCCCTTCTGCCGTCCTTCTCCCATCCCAGTTCATGTGTACATTGGCTCAGACAATAGACGCTCATGCTGAGATGGATGGCCAGCCCTCACCTCCCTAAATTGTGAGGTTAGAGTCCTGGCTAGGACTTGCTGAGACACCTATAAAGCTTGTCTCTATGAGTTAGTGTAGTTAATAATGATCTTGACAGTCCTTAAATTAAAGATTAACATGAACAGCTGCCAACCACCAAATCCAATTCTGAGGACACTCCCCACTCCTCACACCCATGGTCTCTTGCTTAGTGCTTTTATTTAAACATCTGCCGTGATCTGTCTTGTGCATGTCACTTAAATACGCAGCTATCTCCTTTATAGATTGATAGGTACTTAAGTTCAGGGGGACCATCTCCCTTACATTTGTATCACTCCTAGAAACTGTGAGAGCTCTGGCAACGGAGAATATTCAATGCATGTTTCCAAAACTGATAGCCTCCTTGGGACTCAAGAAATGCAGCGATCAGAGAGTTAGTCCACTCTGTCGCACAGAAGACTACATGGTCTCCATTCTGCTGGCATTGTTTACTCTTGTATTAAATTACATAGACCAGCTCATTTAGTGGGGAGCTCTGGCTTAGTAGGCTTGGCAGTGATAGAAAGGATTTGTGTATTAGAATAAATAAAAATCCAATCACCCCAGGTGACCTTTAATTGAAAAATCATTTGAATGATGCCATTCTCTCAGAGAGAACCTCTGTGGGGTGGTCAGCCAAGCCTGGCAAACGTTCTGGCCTCACTGTGATTGTTTCCAGTCTTCCTAGCGGATTACAGGCTGAACAAGCCCTCACTGATGATCTGTGTCAGGGAAGAAGATGAGTGTCAGCACATGCAGAATGCCGTTCCCACAATGCACAGCATTTCAGCGTTGCGGCATGAGAATGAGTTTAGCTTAATAGCTATTGCTTAGCGCAGTAAAAAATGAGTCTGGATGACACACAGGATTAATTACAAGTTATTCCACTTAAATTTTTAAAAGAAAAGGTTTCTGTGTGATACCTCAGTGTGCTAATTGTTCTAATGAGCAGAAGAAAAGGCAATAATTTCAGTTGTGACAATATCATAATCCTCCTGGCCAGAACTATGATAGAGGAATATTCCCCTGAAATGCTTCACTTAAAGCACTGTTTCCGTGTATGATAATGGGTTTTGGTTATGATGGCCTGGTAGCTGATTCCAGGAGCAAGGACCTCTTTTTCTATTGTGTGTATATGGGACTAAGAAACTATGCATGCTTAATGTTTGTGCATTAAAAAGAAAGAGGAGGGACAATTAGCTGCCATTCTCATCACTTTCCTGGCACCAATGGTCCATATAGAAGTTGTGCATGGCTGCATCTTGGAGCAGGTACACCAATATCTTTATTTCACTGATAAAGCACTGGTCCCAAACCAGGGCTGATTTTCATTTTTTTTCTTTTTATATGTTCCTTGGTCCTGATCTAAGGCAGGGGGAAAGAAGCTAGAAGACAGTAAGGTCTCTAAAGCATTGCAAAAGAAGTAAAGAGTCCCTACCTTCCTGGATTAGGCAGTGGAGCTTCATTTATTCTCTGAACTTCTCAGTTTGTTCATAAGATCGTTTCTGAATGAGAAGCCCAGCCCTGGATTGACTGAAGGAAGAATATTGGCAGAGGGTCCTGGCTTTAGAAAGTCTGGAGGTAGAGTGGGTGAGGCAATGCCTGAAGAAAATAATTAGGATATGATGTGGGTCCTGTTTTCATCTCAAATGGGTTTTACCCCTCAAAAATCAGGGACGGCTAAAACACAATCAGAACTTTGTGCCTTTTATCTTCAAGTCCTCTGTGATGGGTAGTATGTTAACTTGGTAGAAGGTTCTAGAATCACCCATCAGAGGAGCCTCTGACCATGCCCATGGAGATTATCTTGATTATGTCCACTGTGGCTGGTGTCATTCTCTGGTTGGGGTCCTGACCTATACAAACAGAGAAAAGGAACTGGGTAGCACAGAGCGTTCATCTTCCTCCTCTTCCTGACTGTAGACTCGATGTGACCAGCTGCAGCCTTGTCTTCCCCACCATGAGGGACTGTACTTTGAGTTGTAAGCTAAAATAACCCTTTGTTCTGGTAGCTGCTTCTGAAGGTGTCTTTTATCACGGCAACCAGAGAAAAAACTAAGCCCTCTTTTTATTCTGTGTGGCGTTGCTGCTGTCTTAGAAGCCTCAGCTCACACTTCAGCTGCCCCAAGAAGTCTGTCCTGCCTTCTGTGCTCTCCCCAACCCGAGGCAGGTGTCCTTCCCTACTCTAATAAACCCAGGCACCTAATACCTAATAGGAGGGAGGAGCTATCTCTGCCCCTGATTTATCTGTGGAGTGTCAGGGAGATGATCCAGCACCTTTAAGCCTACTCTGAAGATGGTCAGCAGCCTGAAAATGTTTGAGAAATATTACTGCAGTGATGTGGGATACCCCTCTGTATGCTACGAATACCGTTGCTTAATAAAGAAACTCTCTTGGGCCCATGCAGGGTCTAGAGGTAGCGGGGAAAACTAAACTGAATGCTGGGAGAAGGGCAGAGTCAGAGAGAGGCCATGTAGCCCCACTGGAGATGGACGCTGGAACTTTATTCGGTAAGCCACAGCCTCATGGAAATACACAGATTAATAGAAATGGATTAAATTAATATCTAAGAGTTAGCCATTAAGAAGCTAGAGCTAATGAGCCAAGGAGTGATTTAAATAATATAGTTTCTGTGTGATTATTTTGGAGTTTGGGTGGCGGGAAATGAACAAGGGGCTTCCTTATCACACTGCAGAGATCTTTTGAAATATAGTTTTCCAACTATTAGAGTTTATCATCGTTATATATCATAAAATCAATTGTACCCCAACTCATCAAAACACCATCCCTACCTAGTCCATTTCTATTACTTACTTCTAATTTACCTTGGTCCCTGGGTATTATTATCTCCATCTCATGAATGAGAACTGAGAGGTCCTATGGCTTTGAAAGTTGTGAGTCTGACAAGTCATTGGGCCTGGACCACAGAGGTTAGGGGGTGGAAAGATTCCGGTCTTTTTCTAGTAAGGTGTGGTGAAGGGGCCCAAGTTGGGTATGAGTGAAGCAGGGGCTACTGGATGATTAGATCTGGTGGTACGAGAAGCTGGAATTTTCCATGAAAATGAAGGTCCGGGATTATCTTTCAATGACTCATGCATATTACTCCTATTTCATTTACTGTGTGTAACCAAGAGTCTTTATATACTATAGTGACACATTCTCAGCCTATCTGTGCTGCCAGATGTCTCTGAGTCAACTTTCTTTACATAATACTGACTTTGTAAACAAAGTTTCCAAATGTAATTGGGTAGGACCGAACACTCATATCATACGATGGTAAATCGTGACTCCGTCAACCTTTGAAGATGATTAAAAACACCTTCCTTGCACATCAGTACTTCAACGAACAAAGAAAAATAATGGGGACGTTTTGGAAATTACAGAACAGTTTTTGTCAGGGGACTTGTAAATAGCATCACTGGCTTCACCGGCTGAGAAAATGTGAAAATTATTTATGCATAGAAAATAATAGACAGTCACATATTACAGTCAGTGATAGACCAGAGGGACAGTGATTCTATAGGGACGCCATGGTCAATTTAGTTTTTATAAGTACCTTCTATGATATTGGCAAAAATGACAAAAATCACCTAAAAATCTGTTTGTTTTCTTTACATCTGTCTTTGTCATTAAATGTTATTATTGGGTATTTGCTAGCAATTTAAAGATATCACATATGATTTACAGTGTAGAACAAACACCACTGTGCGATGAGGAAGGCCCATTTCTCTGATTAAGAGTACATTTAAGGGTGCCAGAATGTGGGGGCATGCGCCTTTAACCCCAGCTCTCAGGAGGCAGAGAAAGGTGCATCTCTGTAAGTTTGAGGCCAGCCTGGTCTATAGCGTGAGCTCCAGGGCAGGCTCCAAAGCTACAGAGAAACCCTGTCTGGGGGAGGGGGAAGTATATGTAAGAATTGAATACTGTTAATTTTTAACTAAGTCCATGCAAATCGGGACTTGAAGGAGGAAATTGGGTGATGTTTTAGCTAAACTAATTACCATGCCCAGGCTGTGTGAGGGGACCATCCTGCCCGGTGTGATTCTTGCTCATATTCCAGGAGTGATCTCAAGTCAGCCGCTTGATATGATGTGGTAGCCACCAGCAACACATGCCTATTAACATGAATTTCAATTGCATGGGATGGAAAACTCCACTCCTTATTCACATGGGTCACATCGGGTGTTCAGGCAGCCACTCGTGACTGCTATGTTAGATACGAGGATATGAGACCTTTCCCCAAAGCTCTGAGACCAATGCTTCCAAGGGCAGCATAGCCATTTACTCTTCATGGCCGTTGCTCTAATGTTGGTGGGACAAACTCTGAGTTTGTTCCTTGAGACTGATGACCATTTAATGCCTAACCCAGTTCTTTCTGCTCTGATCAGAGCTAATTCACCGAAGAGAATACACTTTTGGATGCATGATACTTTATTTAAACACACATATATACAACGACAAGAAGGGAAATGGTGCTGAGTCCAGCCCGGTGGCTGCATGCATTGGTGGGACAGGTGTCACAGGATGAGATGAGATGTGCATGGAGAACAGGAAGGACCGGGAGAGGGAGCTTCATTTCCCATCACCACATGGAAGGATCTTCAAGCCTGGAAAACACAAGAAGCAAAGCAGGGAAGAATGACTGCCCGGCTCTGGGTGGGGGGGCGTCTTACAAGATTTAGACAAGACATCAGTCCTGAGCTGCACAGTGATCAGAAGCTATTGTGAAGCCTCCAGTTGGCGCTGCAAATAAGAAGCCACAGGGGAACGAACGGCAGCATAATGAAGCCCCAGTTCATCAGCTTTTGCCCTATGGGAACTGGAGTCTCTAAGAGAGTCCGCAGAAGGCTCTGTACATATCAAAGGAGCTGAGGGACTCCAGCGGATTTCTGAAGATCAAAACTACAGGAATCACATGAAACTATAACAAGAAAGTTAGTGTTGTTCTGCTCTGAATACGCTTCCGTTGTTTTCCAGGAAGCTTTTGCTATGTAGAGAGATGCCTTTTATTAGACTCTAAAGGGCCCCTTTTAATAAGACAGCATTCACAGGCAGCTCCAGGGCTATCAACTTTTGTCTCCTCCTAATTGCACATGATTGAGTCTGTCAGTCAGGGTGCTGTTAACTTTATTCCCTGCACTAACTGTGTTATTTTAGTCGACAAAACAAAGCAGGCAATGAAGTTCTAAGTAGGCCTGGCTCGTTATTTCCAAATCCTAAGTATTCATAGCCTGGCCTAAACCTTTACTGTGGCAAATATCCCATGCATATCAATGAGACATTAAAAAGATGCTTATTGATCAACATCGAAAACAATGCTTATGAATTTCCCATTTCCTTGCGTTCACTGGTGAAGTCTAGGTTGATGCGTCCAGGGAGAGAAGCAGGGAACTTTATTCCAGTTCAGATGGTTGTTTACCTCAGAGAAACCATCTGGCTGGTTGTTTCATAAGAGAGCTGAGAGAGCATTGAGGGAGGGTGGGTGATCCTGCTGTCACCCGTGGGTTCTCCATGGAGAACTTCCATGTGGGGTGACACACCAGTCACACTCATTGAGCAAGCATGCTAGTGACCTCTTCTGGGGAACATGGTTTCTGACAGTGTGGAGTTCTGTCTACAGGGATGCTTAAGAATGGTGTGCTGAGATCGTGCAGGAGGCAAGGTCAACAGAGCAGGTTAGGGGTTATGAAAGTGGAGGCAAATTCTGCCCCTTTTAGCAGCACCCCTTTCCTGTCCAGGAGGCACCTGCTTAGCCCACTGGGGAGCCCTCTGATTTGGGCAAACACTCATGTCAAGACCTGTTCGTATGCCAAGAAAGGCTCCAGACTACAGATAAGCACCTAACGATAATATATTGCCCAACAGTGAGTCTTTGAATAAAATAAATCACTATATTGAACCAAAATACATCAAAAGGTATCCAGGAGCACTTGACTTATCTCTACTCTGGGGTAAATCCAGGAAAGACAGAGTCAAACATACGAAGGACACAGGCTCTAAGACATTTGGGTGTGTTATTTAGTGTATAAAAACTAGATTGATCGCCCCAAATGGATGATTGGTCATTTCAATTTAGAGCTGTGGGCTTGTTCTATGCTCCCTTACTTCTAATAAGGCAAGATATTCTACAGAGTATGATTTTGAGCTAAAAAATCACTCACATTTAGAAAAAAGCACCAAATAATATTAGTTAAAAACCATATGCCCTGCAAGTTGAGGTTAGCCGGTGAATGCACTATAAAAAAGGTCTTTTTCTCTATGTTTTTTCACCCCCACTTCTGCCCTAATCCCTCTTTTCTAGATTCTTCCATCCTAATATTCACGTGGACTCCCAGCTTTCCCCAGCTCACCTCCCCTGGCATCTTAATCTCTGTAGCAAGGTCTCCACCCCAAATCTTATCGTACCTTGTTCTGGGGACATTTTCTGTGCTTTCTCTCATCAGGAGGTCTGAAATCAGTGTCTCGGGGCTAGATCTCTTGCCATATCTGAAACAAGAAAGCATAATCAGAGATTTATCAAATAAGCTTAGGAGAGAGGAGGAGAGTGTATAACCAGACTCAGACATTACTTCCAGTTGTCCACCTGCTACTAAGTATTCTCAGAGTGTGAAACACATGCCATCAGCAACTTTGTAGTAACACAATATGCATACACATATATACATACACACACACATATGCAAGCTGCTGAGATGGAGAAGGGGTTGGCCTGTTAGCCTGATGACCCGAGTTCAAGCCCCAGAACCCAAACAGGAACTAGAGATCCAGCTCTGGAGAATTACCTTCTGACTTCCGCATGCAGGTGTCTGCAGGCATACAAAAACACAAATTTTCTCTCTCTCATCCCAAACAATAAACAAATACAATTAAAAGGTTATATGTATTTAATTTTGTGAAGTGCTTCATAAATATTTTATTTTTGAGATTATACTATAATTACAGCAGTTACTCCCCATCTGCTGGAGGCACTCATGGCTTCCCTCAGGTATAAAGAAGTCCTACCGGCCCACAGAAATCTTTCTGTGGGTCCTTCTACCCTACCTATAGTAGGATAGCGAAAGGGCTGGAACCCTTTTCCCAGTCACAAATCTACCAGTGTCGTGATAGCTTCTGCCCGGTCATACACCTACAGGATGGACAGGCTTGGAGTTCTTTCTCTAATTAATTCTGGATGATCAGTTTTCTCTGTAATAAGCAAGCTCTAAAGATGGAGTTTCTAAAGCAAAGATTCTCGAACCTGGCTTCACATAAAACTCCCCTGGGACGCCTTTAAGGACACTTAGAAAGCCCAGATCCCATCTCGATTTAATTGGTGAGAGCGGAGGCCAAGTCATTCTATTTAAAAAGTTCTCCATGTGATTGTGACACAAAGCCAGGATGAAGAAACACTGTTCTAGAGATTTACTTCTCAACCTGTGCAGTACTAACACTTGGGAGAAGAGGATTCTTTACTGGGGGGCAGGGTAGGGGTGGAGAGCTGGGCTGGGCATCCTAGGATATTACCAGCATCCCTGTCAGCTCCATACTGGATACCAGCAGCACTCACTTCTGGTTTTGTCAACCAAGCATCTCTCCCAATGCTGCCCCATATCCTAGAGAGGATAACATTCTCCCCATCTGCCCCCAGCCACCAGCTGAAAACCACTGTTCTAAGGAGTCATATAAGCAAGATGTGATAGATCCATAGACTAGATTAAGAAAATCCAGCCCGCAGAAGCATTGAATCAGCAGCCTGTACCACAATGGGAAAACAACTACAACCAGGACTGGCTGGCAGGAGGAAGAAAGAGAATAACTACAGATAAAACAGTCACAAATGACATGGTAGATTTCAAAGGTGTGGACTTCTGCCTGGGAGTCTTTGGGGGGAAGTCAACAAGTACACAATAGAGCTTCTAGCGGTTTCTAGGCTCATCACCAAGATGACAGAGGGAACTGCCTTAGGGACCAGTTCCCTCCTGATTCTCTTCCCATGACAGGAAAGCCCCTTTCCTCCCTTCTCCTAAAGACAGTAGAAATTACATTGAATGTGATAGTGTGATTCCAGGCAAAGAAACTGAGTTCAAGGTTCCAATTCCATATCCCTAAAACATCTTTCTTGAAATGTCCTTGGTTTTATGATCTGCACAGTGGAGACAGTTAAATCCACTTCAAAGCTGTGAGGAAAAGACTGACTGAGGTGACTGGAAAACCACGGAATGGAATCATTCTATACACGGTGGCGGCTGTACAGCAGCAATGTTTACAAAAAAGATTAGTTCTATAGGTTGTATCTAAATGAAGTTCCTTTTAAAAAACATGGTATCATTTCAACTGTGTAATTTTTTTCTGAGCTGTATGAAATAAAAAATTGAAGGCATTGACTTTCTAGGAAGTCTATTGAACTCAAAAACACAATTCCTTTTTGCTAACCAAAATGATCCGTTTCAAAAGATTATGAGCCAGTATTACTTAAGTGATTCTGCACACACTGGGATTGTTTTCCCCAGAAGGCTTTCAGATTGGCACACACCTCTCTGGTGAAATTAAGAGTAGACAACTGTTTCCGAAGTATAACCCCCTTTTGGATCCTATCTAACCATCCCCTGCATCGTGAGCATTTTAACCTCCCTCTGGTAATTTACCATGCATAATTGAAACACGCTAAGTAAAGAACATTAATGCTTCCGAAGGCCTTGCCCCTACAGTTCTTCAAGGTTCTCAGTAATTAAAATGTGTTGTTAAATGTTTAGAACTAAGGGTCATCGATTTTGCAAACCAAGTCCTGTATTGCTTTTAAATTAGCTTGGATTTAATTTGTTTTGCTTGACTTTAATGCTGAGAGAAAAAGCAAGGCTCTTCTCTTTGACTTCTGGGCATTAAAAATAAAGTTTGCCATCTCTTGGGTCCCAGGCAGTCAGGGCGTAACCAGAGTAGTATGCAAGCTTTGGCTTTGTTTGGCTTCTTCTTAGTTAGGAAAAACCCAAGCACCTTCTTTCCAGAACTTGGTTGCTCTAAAGTGGAAAAGTCAGCTTTTTAGGAGCTTCTAGTAATTCTCAAGTGTGAGGCTGAGATGGTTCAGAAGAAAGAAACCCATGGTTCTGTGGTCCCCTCTCCCCCACGAATGCTGCCACTCAGCTTACCATGGGCAGGTTGGAAGGTCTCAGCAACCTTTTAGACAACTGGACTGTGTCCTTGGTGTTTGGATGATGGTTATTTACTCTAGGTCGGATTCCCTCTTCCCCCTACACCATAGCCCAGCTGCTTCCCTGCTCCTGTCGCTGCCAGGAGAGGTGGGTGGGAGACACACACACAGCCCAGAGGCCCTGAATCTTGGGCTCGGGACTTGGAGACCAACTGTAGTGCCGGGGAGAAAGGATCCAGTTTGTGTAGTGTATTCCCCGCTCACGCATTTATCTAGAGCGGAATTTATGACTGATCCTGCCCAACCCTGGACGAAACAAGGGGGAAAAGAAATCATCCCTGCTGTCCACGGCTCCCAGATGAGCAGGTCTTCTGGCCTGGAGCTCCAGGCACCAGTCGGGGGATGCACCCACCTCTGCCTGGTGATCAGATTGATGTAGTGCCGGAGAGCCGAGTAGTATCTGGCCATGTCCTCAGCTGGAGCATCCTCGCCGGGATTGTCGGGCTTGGAGGGGTATCCCTCAGCCAGCACGCCCAAGCACACAAGCAGGGACAGAGCGAGGGTCAGTCCACACAGCCCCATTCGCTTGCTACCTAGCATCTGTGGGTACAAAAGGCTCAGATTTGGGGATGCCTAGGATGCTCGCCGTGTCCCAGTTCCCGTTACCACCCCAGAGCCTTATCTGTTTTCATCCCGTACCCCAGAAAGAAGCCCGGATTTGGCAGGCGCCTCTTCCAGAGCTTTAGTGCACTACCCGCCCTGACCCGGCCCCTCTGCTCTGCCCCCATATTTCATGAAATGTCCCTCCAAGTAGCCTGGTAAAAGGTGGTGGATGGAGGTCCTCAAGTTTAGGACAGATCTGCCCTCTAGCTTAAAGAATGGCCACTTTTCTCTAACCCCCAAATCATCCTTGGAGGACGAAACTTTCTTGGCGGTCACTTTTGATCTGTTTGGCTACAGGCGCTGCTGTGACAGTCAGATTCCCCAGGGTGTGGCAACAGGACCCGGAAAGGGGGCTCACAGGCTCAGTTGGAATCCTGGAGGTGACAGGGAATAGGGCTCCTGACACCATGGGACAGTACTCGTGAAACCTCCCTCTGGGCGCACGCAATTTGGACCCCCCAAAAGAAACGCTCCTGCCCTGAGATAGGAACCCCCATGTTATTTTCCATACCCTCAAAAGATAACAGGGACGGAGGTGGGATGCCCAGCCAGGAGAGGCCCGGAGAAGGGCAGGTGGACAGTTGGATCAGAGTTGGCAAGTGGAATTTAGCCGCCAAGAAAGGTTGGGTGTGAAGCTGGCAGAGCTGGCTCAGAGGACCGGCTGCTGGGCAAGTTCAGGGGCGTCTGAGAGCCCGCGCTCCTGTCCCAGTGGGTCCTGGCACTCACCGTGGCTGACGGGTTGGCGTCTCTGCGCGGCGGGTGCTCTGCTTTGGGCGCCTCCGTGAGGGATGAGAGCCACCGGTGGGATGCGGAGAGCGGGTCGCCAGCAGGCTTTTATGGAGCGCCCTTGCCTCGGCGGGAGGGGCCTCGGGGCAGTCACGCCCGGGTGACTCCCACCGCCACTTCCCGCCCCCTCCAGCGGGGGAGGAGGCTGGAGCCACAGCCGCTCAAGTGGCTGGCGTCTGTAGCCACCCACACTCCAACTCACGGCGGCCCGCTCCGCGGGGAAAAGGAAGCAGCCAAGGGCGAGTATTCCTTGGAGCCCGCTCTTCTCCCCGTCGAGTCCCGCCAGAGACAGGCACAGCGGGGACCGTTCTCGGTCTCCGGTCCCGGGAATTGCCAGCCCTCTGAGAGCGGGTCTATAGGGACCACCATCCTGTACTTGGGGAGCATCTCTGGGGTCCGCGCGACAACTGTGCGCTCTGAGAGAGAGGCAGCTGAGGTTTTTCCCGCTCCCGGAGCAAGTGGCAGCCGAGCTCGGAGTACCGTGCTTCAGGGTCTCCAGGGACTTCCTTGCACTTACTGACCCTGTCTCTCCAAAAGGTGGTCCTTCTTCCCCCCCCCCCCCCAGCACTCGCCCCAACGCTGAGAGCCAGGCTGAGTTGCCGCCAGAAACTCCCCTGAGGCCGCCACTGAAAGCCCGCGGTCCCGGGGCTGCGGCCGTTCCACAGCTACCACGGAAAGTGGCCGGTTCCAGGGGCATCCCCAACTCAATCCCCCACCCCGCGCCCCTGTGGGCAAGTCTTTGTGAAGTCCTGTATGCTTTGTTAACTCCTGAATGAGTACATGCTTTCGTATTGAAATGAACCAGATTAAAAGACCAATATCAATGTACTCATCGCGTTAAACCTGTTGATTACATATGAACGATATTGAAATTCTTTTTACAGGATGGGCATTCTACATGGTACGCTTGAGTTAGTGCCCCCTGGAAGTTTGCATCTAAGTAAAATGAAACGTTGCTGATGTGGAGTTTATGAGTTAGTTTAAAGCTAAAATAAGTGGTTTAGTTCAAGTGTCACTTCGTGTGTTGTTTAAACATGCTATCATTTACACACAGGGGTGGAGGGAGAGACAGACAGAGAGAGAGGCTGTATGATCTAATGATAATTTTGAACACCAACATCCCTCGCTGTTAGACGGCTGCACTTTCCATATTTCGGAAACCTGCACCAGGGCCATAAACACAGGGCTGTCAGGACTGCTCATGTGTCCACGTGAGGATGTTTGATAAAAGTGCAAAACATCTAACTC
The DNA here is from genome assembly GCF_000317375.1 of Microtus ochrogaster. Lineage (NCBI taxonomy): Eukaryota > Metazoa > Chordata > Mammalia > Rodentia > Cricetidae > Microtus > Microtus ochrogaster. The sequence goes on from NW_004949109.1 coordinate 8,574,914, forward strand.
GGTCCTTAATAAGGAGGAAGGCACACGACGCTGCTCAATAAAGTAATCTTATTTTTGTAGTGAATCAGAGATTCACATCGGTTAAAACCCAGATTTAGCTAGAGTCACTGAATCTGGGAGAAAGTACCCTAAGGGGGCTCCTCTTTTGAGCAGGGAACTCTGGTAAACTGATTAACTTACTTTATAACGACGGTGTTTGAGAACAAGAACTTTCCCCTTTAGCGTTTGCAAAATAAAGTCCAGGCAGGGTGTGTCCAGTAAGTACACCTCTTTCTGTCTTTCTCTTCTCCCCAGAGCTGCATCATTTGGCCTTAAGCTCTTAAGGTGCTGTCAGTCCCTCCCGTCAGTCCGTCAATTAACCCCTCCCTACTGCAGTTTCCGGTAACTACCCTCAGCTCATAGAAACAGCCCCTCCCCCACCGCAACAAACAAAACCAGCCTCCATTCCAAATAAAGTCTCCTGGCTGCAGGCTCTCTCCTTAGTTCCAAAGTCAAGTTCCTTGATTTATTTATATACATGATTATTTATAAAAATAGCTTTTCTGAAATACCATTAAAATATACTAAAAAGCTTTGAAGGTTGGAAATATTCCCGTGGATGCACAAATGCATCCATGAAGCCACAAAGAGCATAGGTACATGACCCCCGAACCCTCGTGAACGCTCTCTGACAGTCGGTCCTCCCCCCTGCTCCTCCCTGCTGCCCTCCTCTGTAGATCTGTTTTCCTGCACACTGAATGGCTTGCGTTTCTAGACCTGCACATAAGCCCAGTTCCAAAACAGCTTCTCCTCTCTGCTTTTTCTGTGTTTTATCCAAACCCTTAGGCTGAGACACACCCGAATATCAGTAGCACACACTGTTTTCTGTGGGTCCATTTTCATTTCATGACGTACCTCAGCTTTCAAAAACCAACTCTGCTTCTCCTAGACCCCAGGTTGCTTCCAGCTTGTGCTGTGACTAAGTCTGCAAGTGGACTGATTGGGAAGTCACTGTGTTGATGTAAGCCATCATTTCTCCTAGGAAAACAAATGCTAAATGACCAAGTGCTGTGAGCTCTGTCTCACAGTTCACTGCCAGGCTATTTTTTGCTCGCTCGCTCTCTCTCTCTCTCTCTCTTTCTCTCTCTCTCTCTTTCTCTCTCTGTTTCTATTGTTGTATCTTTAATTACTGCATCTCTTCGTTTCCAGTATGTGATCCTTGTGAGTATTATCCAGTAATTTCACACCTTAGACAATGTTAACTTTCATCTATAGAATTTCAGTGTGGATCTCTTTAATACCCATCATAATCATATCCAATCTTTATTCTAGGCTTTTAACACATTGTTGTTATGATTACTACTATTTTGGTCTTGTGAAATAGGCTCTCACTATATAGTCTAAGCTGTATTTGAACTCCCGAATAAGGGCTTCTGTCTTCTAAATCCTAGGATTGCAGGCAAGTCCTGTCAGACCCAGCTGAATATGCATAGCTAATAACTTCTATCTTCCATGGAATTGCTGTATTTGAGTTGACTTCCCCGCACATGATGACCCGCAATTTCCCTCTTCTCTGTACGCCTCACAATCATTAGAATGCCAGATACTGTGGGTGTTACCTTGTTGTCTGTCAGGTGTGTGTGTGTGTGTGTGTGTGTGTGTGTGTGTGTGTGTGTTCCTCTCAACTCTGGAGCTTTGTTCTGGAAGAGTGAAAACTTTGCCATAGTTTTGCTAGGTTGCATCCTATACTTCAGCTGTGTTAGGTGGCTTCAAGCTGGCTTCAGTTTAAGGTTAATTTTTTCCACTTTCAGAGTAAGATCTCTCTTGCTTTAACTGATAGCTGACAGCTGAGAAGGGCAAGATTTCCCCTCTGGCTGTGGCGCTACTCTGCTATGCCCAGTCCCTTGTGAGCTTCAGGCCCTCCTTACCCCATGCCATTGTGTGGTTCTTTGTTTGATCAGCAATGGTTTCTTTGAAAGTAGGATTTAATCGATACTCAACTTAGTTTCGGAGGGAGGCACAGCAGATCTCCAGACACTCTCCCCATTCTGAATTCTCACTGCCTGGCTCACCCATATCCAGCCCCAGCTCTTCTCAAGACAGCCTGGAGACTTCCCCTCTGGACGGCAACCTGAATGATGCTGATGCCCTTGCCTGTCTCCTCTCGTTTGGTTTCTATTACCAGGAGATCACTATCTGTTAGCAGCTGATGTCTATATTCTCAGAGTCATTTTGTTTATTTTTGTTTAAGGTCGCCATTGTTTTCAGAAGCTTCCAACATGACCTCCCCACTATAGTCTCTGCTTCTTTACCCCGGGCTTGGTCACAAAACCACACTACTCCGTGTTCAAGCTATTGAAAGTCTGTCCTACCTTCCTGTACCCTAAAGTACCCTAAAGTATTCCTTTAAAGACTGTCTCACAGGTGTAGCTGTCTATTTAAGTGTACACATCTGTGCTGTTTCTAAATAGTTTCATGTCTTGAACGTTTTGTAATTGTAAGCTCCATAATACAGAGAAATGCCCTTCTTTTAGTAGGTGTTCACTAAATAAAACCGGGATCAGTGTGTCACTGTCTCTGTCTATCTATCTATCTATCTATCTATCTATCTATCTATCTATCTATCTATCTATCTATCTATCCATCTACCTACCTATGTAATAGCCAAAGTTTGTTAGGATTTCATAGGCCCAACAAACAAGTTCTCAAAGGAGCCCATGGAAGAACCAGAAGTCACACATAGAGATGGGTAAGCAGTCTGACTGATGGGCAATAGACTTCAGGTGGTGGGAGAGACCTATAGCTCTGCTTTCTTCTCCCACCCCCAAGAAACAAGCACTGGTCTTTTAATTTACATTCTCACCAGTCTGATACAGCAGTATTATATACTCCCTCACCTCTACAGTCCAGGGAACAAAAACGATAACACAACTTTAAAAGCCACTCAGCTTCTCTTAGACCCCAGAGGCTTTTTATCTGCTTGTTCTATGACTAATTTTGCAAGGGCATTGATTGATAAGTCATTGTCTAATATGAGTTTTAAATAATCTGGTATGATTGTCCATGCCTGAAATCCCGGAAATACACAGGCTGAGGGAGGAAGATTGCAGTATGAGCTAAAAGACAATATGCTTTTATTTTTATCAAATTTAAATAAAATTTGTGAAAGATTCAGCAAGATAATTTAATACTCTAAAATGATTTTTTAAATCATCTGGGGATCATTTTCTCTTAGCAAATTTATACACAGTTCCTCCAACAAAGCCATACCTCCCAGTCCTTCCCAAGTAGTCCCATCAACTAAGGACCAGGTATTGAACATATGAGTCAGTGGAACCATGCTTTTCTAAACCGCTGCACTCATATATAAATATTTTCTTTAAACTGTTTGCCTCAAACAAGTTTAAAAGACTAGTCACTACGGAAGGCCAGCAAATGATACAGCAAACACATACATTTTAAGCCTTTGTCAACTGGATTACAGATAGGTATAGCCAAAGGAATTCTTTTTTTTTAGATTTATTTATTTATTTATTATGTATACAGTATTCTGCCTACTTATGTCCTATAGGCACCAGATCTCATTACAGATGGTTGTGAGCCACCATGTGGTTTCTGGGGATTGAACCCAGGACCTCTTAAAGAGCAGTCAGTGCTCTTAACCTCTGAGCCACCGCTTCAGCCCACCAAAGGAATTCTTACTTGCAAGCAACTAAAATTCTTACTTTAGAGTTTCTTTACTTTTTTTTCCCTTTTTGTTACTTTCAGATTACTTAAAAAAAAAAAAAGCATGTTCGTGCAGTTGTCAGTTTTTTCTCTCCCTCTCACGCTATCTGGGCTCATTTCTTTTCAAACGTAAGAATTAATTTAGGCCTGTTGTGCTCATGGGGTATGCCCCTTGGTCTAGAAATTTCTAGTTTCTTCCTTTCTTTTTTCTTCGGACCATTCTGATTTTCTTTGCGCACCTTGCTAAACTGGGGAGCAGGGAAACTTCCTGATCCTGCATGTCATTTCCCAGTGCTCTGTACAATGCAGCCAGCTTGCTGACAGCACTTTCTCTTACTTTGTATTTTTAGCAGTGTCTGGGAATTCGTGTCTAAAAGAATTGGGATAATTATGAGGACTATTTGAACCAAAATTACCCCCCAAATTTATCTGAAACATCCAGATAATTACAGGAAAAAAATATATATTTTTTTAAAATCTGGAAGTATTCTGGGAATAGCTGCAATTCTCTCCTCCTCTTTGCCTGCACAGGCACAAAAGGATGCCTCTGAAATAGAACAGAATGCGGAACCTCAGACAGGCTCTCTGTTCTTCTGGCCAGTTCCACTTTATTCTAGCTCATGTCCCATGCTCTCAGTCACGCAATAGCAGAACAGAACGTTTGCTTTGTTGGGGAAAAGATGGCAAGTAGTTAATTCTCCCACATGGGATGTGGGCTTTCCACAATAGGAAGCTTCAGTTTGCCTGTGTGGGTGGCTGACATGCCACACAGGGTCCTCTGCCACGCTCTTGGAGACATTGAAGAGTTTTGTATTCCCCTCTCACGAGGCTGGATGGAGAAAATCCAATGTCCATGGAGAGTATATGTTATTTCTCTTCTAGGTACTGTTGTGAAATTTGGGGATTTATAACTCTGTAGACCTACTACAGGAGCTTCAGCCTCCCAGGGGTTGGACACCAGGGATGGGGAGGTATCTCTTGGTTTCCAAGTCTTGCCTGTGATTAGTTTGTATGTGACTTCTGTCAGGTTATATTTCTTGAAACTCAATTTAAACGCCTAGATGCTCATTTCCCCCATATATTCCTATGCATTAAAAGAGGGTTTAGCCTAAGGGAGACATAGAACATGTGTTATGAAGTAGATAGTCCTGCAGAAGATCCCAGAGTCCTCAGGACCTAAGGAAAAGTAGTCATGCTCATAGCTCCCTGAAGAGTGTGAAGCTCAGGCAGCCCAGGCTAGACCATGCTGCTCTTCTCTCCTTCCCAGGGAGTCCACCCTTCAATAAATCTTTTCTTCCTGAAGCCACTAGAGCAGACTCTGGGTCTGAATCCCAGTTCTGGCCAGCAGCAGGAGCATGGAGGAGGGACAGTTTGCCTGGAGTATTTGCCCATAAATTGCTTCTCTTGAGTCTCAGGACAGGTAACACAGGCTCTCTGAGGTGTCCCCTCACACACGAGGGGCCCAACCAACAGGGTAAGAAAAATGGGCAAGGGCACTATGGGACACTGTTCCCAGAGGTCTAAGGAAAGATGCTCAGCTGGTGTCTGCAGCTGGTAGAGCTGTAGGGCCTCCAACCTGAGAAGGCTGGCCACTGTTGGGTCTTACTTCTTGGTGAGAGTGAATAAGCATCAGGTACACTTGATGGGAAGGCTGGGATCCCGCTAGCTAAGATCCTAAAGAAGAGTCACAAGTTCACAAATAAGAAGCTAGAAGACAGATCTGGCTACCAGAGTTCAGCAGCTGATGACTGTTGATGGCTTCCAACTCCAGGCGCTGGCCAGGGCTCTGGCCTCTAGTCCTAAGTTGAAGGAGTTCTCCCTGCAGGGTTGTTAGGTAGCTGCCCAAGGAGTTTGATGCTTCCCTCAGATACACCAATATCTTTTATTTTTGTTCATGTCTCTTTGAGCGAACAGAGAAACTCTGTGCAGATGCTTCCAGCATGCTGGTTTGTATGATTCTAACCAAGCCATCCTCTGAATTACTCCAGCCAATAAGAATTTTCTGAGTCTGGAGAAGCTAGCTCTTGCTGAGAGGGACCATCCAGATAAAAATCAATCATTGCTGTAAAAAGTAGTCAGTGAAGGGGGAAAGCTGGTGGTGAGGGGGACGCTGTAAGCCTGGCTGTCTGAGTTCAAGGCCTGGAACTTCATTTTAACTTAATTTTAACAGTGACAGAGGAGACCACAAAGTTGTCTCTGATGTTCACACAAAGTGTCTTGCTTGTGCACACCCCACCCCATGCATGGACACAGCTAACACTTGGATGTTTACAGCAAAAAGCCACACTGCCTGTCCTTGTGTCATAACTTACATGGGAATTATGAAATACAGCGAAGAGAAATTTTTAAAGTTATGAGCATGAGAGGAAATGTGTGAGCGAGAAATGTGTGGGGATGCTCAAGTGTGAACCATCCTAAAGGTCCCCTCAAAATGCATGACAATAAACCTGGCAATGCAGAGAAACAGCTTTTAAAAAAATCAAAATTAACACAAAAAATAGAAAACATGGATAGTTCCATATCCAGTGAAGTAATTGAGCCAAAATTTAAAATGTTTTCCATCAAAGTTTCTTGTGTTCACATGACTTCGCCAGTGGACCCTTCCTAACAGTCTTCAAGGGAAAATGAAAAGTGGATAGAAGAATTCCCAACATATTTTATGGTGCCAGAAAAAAAAATGGAGATCAAAATTCAACAAGGAAACTATAAAACAGAAATCCAGATACTGACATCATTCATGAACTGTATAGAACGGTATTTGTAAAAACAGTGATATAAGTCCGATGGTGTATCAAATGGTCATGTGGAGTATAAAATGGTCATTCCTGTCCAGTGACATTTATTTCAAGACTATGACCGGTTTAGAGTTTGTAAACTTACCAATGTAATTAGACATGTCAACAGAACAAAATTAAAAAGAAAATCACATAATCCTTTCAGTAAAAATTTTAAAAGTATTTTATCAGATTCAAGGTCTATTTGCACTAAAAAATTTTGTAGCTAATTTTGGGAAAATTTTATTTTATTTTTTTTGTATGCTGTGAGACAAGTTCTTCCTGGCGGTAACTTCAGGAGAAGCCTGGAGCTGAAATGCTCCTAGGATCTTCTCATTTCCTTCTCACTTCCTCACTATACAGATTACACCCCTCTGGCATTACCACGAAGAGTTCCTTCCCGAAGGCAGCTACTCGGTGCTGCGGGACAACCTTATCAGCCCCGAAGGCTGTGAGGAACAGATCTTCCGGGCTTGGATGATCATATGTGGGACGGACTCCGTCTGGCAAAGTAGTTGAGTCTTCTACCTTCTAGAGATCTGATTACAGATGTGATCACTCGGTCTGGGTGCTAATGAGTGTAAGATATTCCTATTGTGGGAAACACAGTGCACAGGAGGGGGCACTTAGCAGGAGCTTAGGGCTTCCCAGACTGTTTCTTTGTCAAGTGAAAGCAATGGTCAGATCCCCAGGAATAAACATTGTCTTAAAGCAATATTGACCATGGAACATGCAATGTGGCTAGCTCTGTTGCAATGCTAGCTGCAGACTTCTCTTTGTCTTGCAAACACTTCAGTCACCTGTGAATGGCACTGTGGGTAGTACATATAGGATTAGTATCAACTAATTGGGGCCCACTGTTCATAAAGCATTGCACTTGAACTTATCTGCTTCTAACTATAGCATTGAGTAGATGTTATTATCCTCATTTTACTGAAAAGGTCACAGAAACACAGAGAGACTCTAGGAGTTATCCAAATTCATATAACAAGGGAGGGGCAAAAACTCAAAGCAGGAGCCCGAAGCTGAAGTGGCTGCTCAGACCCACTGGCTGTGATTCACGGGTAGGACTGAGCACACCCACCTAGACAGCAAAGACAAAGTATCAGTGTAAACACGGCAAGCATGCCCAATGTCCAAATATGTAATAAGGAAAATGGATGTAAGGAGGGAGAGCCAGAGGGGGAGTAAGAAACGAAGGTGGGGGGGGGAGCAGAAGGGTAAAGGAAAAGAGAAGGGGAGGAAAGGGAAAGGCAGAAAGAGAGAGTGTGTGTTTCTGAGACAGTCACAAGGGGTGTGAGATTTAAGCTCCAGATTTGCCTAGTTGGGCCTTTTTCTACTTCCCATGTAGACTAGATCTATGTAAGTCTTTCTTAGTGTCCTCATTGTTGTCTAAGTTTTCTGGGATTGTGATTTGTAGGCTGGTTTTCTTTGCTTTATGTTTAAAAACCACTTATGAGTGAGTACATGTGATAATTGTCCTTCTGTGTCTGGGTTACCTCACTCAAAATAATGTTTTCCATCCATTTGCCTGCAAAATTCAAGATGTCATTATTTTTTTTTTTTTCTGCTGTGTAAATGTACCACATCTTCCTTATCCATTCTTCAGTCATGGGGCATTTAGGTTGTTTGCAGGTTCTGGCTATGACAAACAAAGCTGCTATGAACATAGTTGAACACATGTCCTTGTGGCATGATTGAGCATCCTTTGGATATATAGCCAAAAGAGGTATTACTGGGTGTTGGGGAAGGTTGTTTCCTAATTTTCTGAGAAATCGAGCATGGTCTTTATTTTAAGCCACTAAATTTTGGGTGTGTTTTTATTCAATTGTAGATAACTAGAGTATTTTCCATCATCACATTTTGATTTATTTGTTAGACCTAGTTCTTCAGTTTTATCCACACTGAGGCATCACGGCATGAGAGCAAGCACCGGGTCTGCTAACAGTTGTATTCTCCACAAGCACTTCCAAACAAAGGGGCTGCTGTATATGTGCTCTGAATATCTGCCCCCTAAGGGTAACAGGAGTAGAATGGACAAGCAGGTCACACATAAAGAGGGGGGCAAAGGGAGAGACAGAGATCGGGGAACTGAGTAAACTCTTCACACTACTGTCATCCAAGTTCCTCAGAGTTGCTTAGAGGCAGATCCTGAGTATGAATGCAGACAGTGTATTTTCCCAACAGTGCCCATAAACACCATACTATTTTATAAAGAAAAAAGGAAAGGGGAAATAGCTAATAAAATTTCCAAGTCCTCAAACCACAGAAGCACAATGAAGAAGGAAGGGAGAGAGATGGCAAGGAGAAAGGAAGGCCTTGGGAAGAGCAGATCTACATCTTAAGTAGCCCTTCCTCACCTCTGCCCCTGGGAGCACTAACAAAGGAAGACATTCACTGGGCTGATGTCTGGGCATTATGTAGTAAGGGAGAATGACCTGTCTTGATTTGGAGCAGGATACAGAGTTGCCAGGGAGTAAACCATCTTGGAGAGAGAGTACAGTACTCTTGATATATTTTTACAGAAGATTAAAAATTGGAGTCTGATAGCAAGAATGAAAAAATGTCCACTAGAAGAGCATGCACGCGCACGCACGTGCGCACACACACACACACACACACACACGCACACACACACGAGTTTCCAAATTAACTTGGGAAGAAGTAACAAAGAGAAGTAAAGAGAAAGTTAAAATAAAAATTATATATTATTTAAAAAGAACTGAGCTATATATTATGTAGAAAGAACTGAAATGGAGAAGGTTTATTAGAAAGGCTTTGACAGCTGATAAATTTCTAATTAAAGAAAAATTCAGGCCTATGATTTTTAAAACGGGAAGCTAAGATAAATGTAACCAATTATAGGAAGCTATACTTAGAAAGGAAGGAAAGAAAAGCAAGTGTGGAGGGTCACACCTATAACCCTGGCACTCAGGAACCTAGACAGGAAGAACTCAAGTTGAAGACCTACGTGAACTACATAACAAGACCTGGTCTCAAAAGCAAAACAGATAAATGAAATAAAAAACACGATTACAGAAGAGAAAACAAAGTTTATTTTTCAAAAAGACTAACAAAAGGATCTGTCAAACCTGGCTAAAGATGAGCTGCAAGATTAGAGAATGTGAGGAAACAGGAACCTGGCTGAACCACAAATCCTGGAGATATTAGATAATTAAAGGAAAAGAATGTATGCAGCCCATAGTCATAACTGTAAAACTTTGGGAAATGTGACATTTATTAGTTAAAACCTACTAAAATAACTTTGGAGAAAAAAAAAAAAACAACACAAAGCACAAACAAAGACTGGAACAAGATTAACAGTCCTTTAGTTGAGAAGGAACCAGCTCCCTGATGGCTTTTACGCAGGTGCTTTACCTCATATTCAAAGGACGAGTCATTTCAATGTGAGCTTTAAATCATGCTGGACCACAGGAAAGGAAGCTAGCATAATCTTCATATTCATATATGACATAGCGGGCAGAGGACATTGCTTAGTGGGTAAAGTGCCTGTTGTACAAACAGGAGCATTTGGCTTCAGCTTCCCCAAACCCATGGAAAAGCCGGGTTCTGTGGCATGGATCTGCAACCCTAGCTTCCTCTTTCAGAAGACGGGAGCTAATACAGAGACCCACAACTGGACAATGTACAGAAAGTGAGAGACTTCGGAACAGTCAGTCATACGTGATTTGCCTTCATAGAGCCTCTCCCCTCGGAGATCAGGGAGCCACGGGAAGAGGAGGCAGAAAGATGGGAGACTCCAAGGAAACCATGTGTTTCAGACACAGCAGGACCAATGCACACATGAACTCACAGAGACCGTGGGAGGATGCACAGGGGTTGCACAGGTTCAAGCCAGACGGGGTCCCGGTGATGAGAGGGAAGAGTGGACAGAAGCCCCCATCCATAACCAAGGAGCTATCTCCAGTTGGCATCTGCTTGCAAGGAAAAATTAGTTCTCTCCGATGAACTGTCACTGGGGATATTAACCACACTTAAGGAAGGCGCCATTCCAGAAGTAGATGGTCAACTCAAAACTAACTTAATGACATTTTAGTAAACTTTTGCCTCATATTACTTTGTTTGGACATTTTGTTTTGTTTTGTTTTGCTGGTCCTTGGCTTGTATAATATGGTTTTTGCTTTTGTGTTTTATGAATTTTCCTTGTGTGGTTGTGTTTCTTGTGTTTTCTTTGTTTTCATTTTCAAATCCTGGTTTATTTTCTTCCTGTTTCCTACAGAGAGAAAGATGGCATGCAGTTGAGCAAGTGGGTGGAGAGATGGGGAGTACCTCAGTAGAGCTGGGGGAGGGAAATCATGATCAGAATATATTGTATGAAAAATTATTTTCTAAAAAAAGACATATACTAAAAACAAAAATAAATGAAAATCCCCTCTATATCCATCATCAGCCGTTCTTCTCTGTAAAGAGCTACCCTTTTGTAACTGGGACTACTGGGAGAGATAGGAGAAACACTTGGTTCTGTCTGCTTAGTAACCAGTTTTCAAAGGAAAGAGTAAGTTTAATAAAAACCATATTAAGAGTGCCTTATTGGCAACCTTAAATTTATTTTCACTTCTTTTTCTTTTTTTAAATTTGACTTTCTCCTTGGGGGCATCCATCTTCCACCCATCTGTCTGTCTATCCACCTGCCTATCTACCTACTCACCTGCCTATCTATTGATTGATCTGTAAAGAAACAGCCCCAGACACCCCTAGCTAGTTCCATGCTATTACTTTTCCGGCTATCTAATACCCCACCTCTAAGCTGTGTTCCCTTCCTATCCGACATAAACAATCTCATAAAGCATCCACTCCAGGCAGTTACCACGCAGCCCACAGAATTCCAACTGTCTCCTCTAGGCTATTATGAATGACTACTGTTTCCTTACCAATTCCAGCTTGATCCTCACTCTGCTCTGCCTCCCTGTAGATAAGCTTTATTGAAATGATCCATCACAGACTCGCTCTGCTTTCTAACGAGACCCAGACTAGAGTAAACCTCTGCTTCCTTAGGGCCTTTCAAACTCCCCAATGAAGCCAAGTACAGGTTCCTCTGATTCCCTGAGGAGGCACTTTTGCCCCTCCCTTATTCCCCTGCTGCCCTGCCCCTGTTCCAAATCCCCATGGTGGCAGCGAGCAAGAAAAAGAAATCCAGGTTGTTCAATTATAGACATCTAATATACTTGCTGGTTTTTGTAAGAAAGAATTGAAATCAAGTTTGAGGATTTATGCAATTACTATACATATCAATATAATAATTGATGATACATATAGATATGCATCTTCAACTTCTATATGAGATATGTATGTTTGCATGCCTCTATACCCACATATAAATATATATGTGTACCAATCTCATATAGTTCCCTTGTCTGATGGATGCTTACGTTCTCCACCATTTGTTCTGAAAGTGCTCTGGGGCCTTGGCACACAAATATTTCCGAGACTGGTTTAATATATTCCTTGTCTTAATCCTGAATAAAACTTTCAACAGATGTCACAAGTCAGACCCTTTCATAGCTTACTGGCTGGAGATGATTGTCTAGAATGTTTTAGGGATGTAATGTTAGCGTGATTACTAATATATAAGTCATTCATATGCATTGACTCAGTCATTCCGTTACTGGGACTCTAACAAAGAAATCAGCAGACGGTGGCATAGCCTCACAGGGTGTTTATTGCAGCACTGATGGTGTTGGCTTGAGAGTGGAAACCAAAGGGAAGCAGGACCCAGCCAGGCAACAGCCAGAGGGGAGAACAGAGCATCATTGCTAGGGAAATGAATGACAACTGGAGCTTCATCATGGCCATGAAATACTGAGAAGTAAAAGACACACGAAGCAGGGTGGGGCACACAGCGTGACCTAACATGGAAATAAACTCTCCAGATATTTGTATTTAAATTTGCCATGAAGAAAGAATTTTGACATGCTATGAACTAAAGGGAAAGAGGATTAATGAAACCTTTTTGATTTCCTTCAGTATGTAGGGGTGTGTATGGAGAGAGAGAGACACACACACATGGGGGCAGTGTATAGAGACATATATACATCTATATTTTTTTATTAAAAATAAAGGAAACATAAAAAAGAAATAACATGAACCAAAATCCAAAATTTGACTTAAATTTTTTTTTTCTTTTTAAATAGATAATCAGTAAAACAAAATATAGATATTTTAGGGAGAGAATTAACCAGGGCTTTCCTGGGCAGCTTCTAAACAGTATCCTGGGCTTAGGGCAACCCAGTCTCCCACTGTCAGGCATTGCATGGGCCACTGATCTTCTCCTGGGACCAGAGGAGGTGCTCTGTCTGGGTTCCTCTTTCTTCTTATGCATATCACAATGGGGGAAATGCTAGGAAAACAAATAAATAAAAACAGAAAGCATTTTTTTTTTTCCAAAAAGTTCTCAGGTTCAAAAAGTTAGATGCTGGGAGAGAAAGTTCACCTCAGAGCTTCGGTGAGGCCCTACAACCTGTTTGCAATTGTAATTTACCACAAAACCTACCTGGAGGGACTTAAGTGGAGGCAGAAAGACAGGCCGGAAAGAACCTGGAGTGGCTGCATGTGGGGGATTTGAAAGTAAATTAACAAAGCTTTACAAAGCTATGGGCACTAAAGCCAAATGGAAGAGAAAGCTGAAATGAGAAAAAGTCCATCCCTGCCTTGCAAGCGCCCGAAGTAATTTCCGGGTGAGTGGGTTTGCATCCTGGCTCCGCTAATGCAATAGTTCTATGTATGAGTAATTTTTGAGTTCCACTCAGCAATTCTAGCTCTACTGATAAAGCCTTCCTGGGAACAAAACAGTCTGTTTATGCTTATCAAAAATACATTTCTGTATGAGAGTAATTTGTGACAAACAAAAAATATTCTTCTTAAACCCACAGTAACAAACTCGAGTTCTGCTCATGGCCACGGGAGCAATCGCCTATTACGTGACTTCAATATAATTTTCCACAAGCACAATAGCTCCCAGCCATTTGTTGTTGTTTTTAAGGTCTGAGCATTATCTAGAAAGTACACTTTGCGGCAAGCCTAATGATATAGGAACAAGAACGCTAATAATTCTCCTATTTCCCCGAACCTATTTCTCGTTTATCTTTCTGGGATCTCAGTGGTACTGGGAGGAAAGAAACAGCCCAATGTCATACAATCGCACGACTTGGCTTTTAGGCTGGGTGTTTGAGGAGCCCAGTTACCACCAGCTCCTGCTGGGTGGGTTGCGGGATGATCCCTGTTGATGTTGACCCTGAAAAGTTTAAAGTTTCATTTGAGGGCGCAAGGACTGTAATATCAGTGACCTTGGGGCCTTTCCCAATCAAATCTAATTTTTCAACTTAAAGACTATCCTTAGCCAAATGAGTTTTATCTTCCAACAAAGAAAAAAAAAAAAGGAAAAATGGGGGGGATTTTTTTCTGGTGTCCACAGACTCCTGGCTCCCACCACCCCCAACTCTTTTTTTCTTTATGAAGGGTGAGTGTGCTCATGTTCTCACTTCTGCTCCATCCAAGTCTCTCCTGCCTCCCAGGGACTGATTGGGAATCTCTTTGGGGCGTTGAAAATCCATGGCCAGCACTGCTAAGCATCCCATAGCCCAAGAGACTACCATTCCAGGAATAAATATTTCTTCTTTTCTTTTTTAAGTGACGTTTATTATTATAAGCACAATCCCTTTTTAAAAAAATAAAAACAAATTAGTGCAATGCCAAGTAATTAGTGGACAATATTTGCTAGGTACAAATTTCTCAACCCTGAATGCACCTCACAGTTACAGGCTTGGGCTGCCAGTAGCTGTTCAGACAGAAAAGGACAAAGGGAGCAAGGTGTCCCTGAGCAATGCATCAGCACCTGAACTGCCCTCCTATTGGTCAGACTCATTCTGTAAGGAAACTCTTCCTGAAGGTTTCCAGCCAAGGCAACTGAAAGACTCCTTTATGTCTCTCCTTTCGATTGAGAACACTGACAAAAACATATCTGAGTATCTAGCAAGCAAACGGGGCCTAATAATGACGCTCACCTCTAGGACCGGATAAAAATATACTGCTGACATATAAGAAGAAACAGAACATGCATTCATTCTACTTCTACAAGCTATGGCTAAATGCTAAAATGTTTTTGCTGATGGAACTTTGTAACTATTCAAATCGATGCTTGCAAGCAGTAAGACCCTGAGACAATTCGGATCCCAAACCACATCATTTTAACTGACACTATTTATTCAGAATGTGTTGCAACAGAATCTAATATTTTCATTTAAGTCAAAATAAAAATAGTTGACTTTCAAAATTTTGAGCTCAAAATTCCAACATGCCTAGGGAATTGAACAAACTCTCTGAGTCCTGATAACTAACTCAAGACAAGGTTTATACCTATGAGCTTCCCCCAGGCACCGGCTGAATTGTCCTTTTAACATCATTTCCAATAAACAGCCTCCTTGTCCCCAGATGGTAAGAGAGATGTGTCTAGTGCTTCTCATCTTTCTGGCTTTGAAATGTGAAGGCTTCTAATTTTCTCTTTTTTAAAGGTCTTTTATTTCTTCATTTTAAATAAATAATTATAATAAATTTTTTTAAATATTACAAAAGTATTATAATATTCATATTATCCATATATTGATAATTTCCCAAGTTTTCCTTTCCTTTGATAGATATATAGATGATAGATAGATAAATAAATAATTTGCATATATGTTCACATACTTATCATGTTGTGTGTTGCTTAATGATGGGAATACAGGAATAAGTAGGCCATCAGTCATTTTCTGCTAATGTGTGAACATAGTGTGCACTTAGACAGTAAGATGTTTACAAAGTCCCTAAACTCTATAATCTCATGGACCACAGTTTTGTGTTTGTTGTTGACCTTTTGTGTACATCTATGTATGGTGTACATGTTAAACTATAAATATAAAACTGAATGTGTAATTGTGAATACACACATGTATACATAAATATGTATATTATGTAGATATATACCTCCTTAATGGCCAATGGAAGTGAGTTGCAAACATGCCTCCTATTTATTCCTAATCCATACGTTCTTTACCTAAAACAAAGCTATTCTTTTGCAGAATCCCAGTGCAAGTGATCAGCATCACAGGATTATCATGACACACCATGCTTCAACCTACAATTCACTTAAATTTGGCCATTTTTCCCACTCTTTATAGCAAATGGGAAGTGGGGAGTCTGGTCTAGGATCAGATACTGTGCAACGGGCCTTTAGAAACTGCTGTTGCTCAAAGTCCAAAGCTAGAAGCCGGGAGAGAGCTTGGCAAGTCGTCTTCATTGTGTACGTATCTTCTCTGCTTTGTGTGAAGTCACCGTAAGAAGTCATTGTCCTTCACCTTTCCTCTTGCATCACTTTGGATTCCAGAACTGTAAGATTTCACAGGATGCAGAGAGCATCCCAGCCCAGAGGAGGATGGTTACCCATGAGTGTGAAGTTGGAACCAGAACCTTCTTTTGAGAACCGACTAACCCCACAAGCCATAGGACATCTTTCCACTCTGCAGGAACAAAGCTGAGCCAGCAACTGAGGAGACACCTAGAAAAAGGTTGCTTCATCACTAATCTCATCTCTTGTCTCCTGCTCCAAATGTCCCTCTAGCCAAGTCTAAAGCTTGCTTCAGTAGCCTGAAGACTAAGTTAGGGTCACTGAATCTCTTTATTTGTTCTTCTCAATGTGGCTACAAGGAATACATTTACTCTCTGCTTTTCACCACTGTGTGTCTTTTGTTGGCAAATTGAGGACCAGTGACAGAGCGTAGCTTTGAGGAATTCCTAGAGCCCAGCTTCTATCCTAAAAACCCTGGTTTTTTACAAATGCATTGCATCCTATTTCTTCATTCCTTCACAAACTCAACGTTTTGGCCTAGTATAGGGTAATTACTCCGTAGAATGCTTTAACTTGAGTTCCTCGTGTTTTCTTAAGACTGTGCTAGGTCAGTATCAACAGCATGACATCATTGAGATGACCTTCCCCCTCACTATCAAAATAATTATGCAAGTGAAAAAAAATGAGAGTAAAGGAGAGGAAATGACAGAATTCTTAAAATTGAACTACTATCTGTGAGGGGTCACAGATGAGTCAGAAGGAATGAAGGTGGGAGCAGAAGGTCTGCTGACTTGCTAAGGGAAGGCAATGTTCTGACGGTGAAGTCGGACTGTGTCTATAGACTCTCCCCTTCTTTCTTTAGTTCCTTTTCATTTTTTCTGGTTTTGGTCAAAAGAATGGAATCTGAGGGGGGACAGGGGAGGTGATACAGCTGACAACGTGACTGTTACACAAGTGTGAAAAGCTGAGTTCAGATCCTCAGCACCCACCCATGTATAAAACAAAAGTGGAGGTGTAAGTCTGGAACCCCAGAGGGAGGTTGAAACAATCGAGGATTCATTAGTCGGCCGACCTCTACTGGCGAGCTTTGGGTACAGTGAGAGACCTTGCCTCAAAAAATACATTGATGTGGACCTCTGGCTTCCACACACACGCGCATTTGCACATGTACATACATGTGTGAAAAGGGGAGGATCAATATTGCATTTCTGGCTCAAGTAGAGAGTTCTGCACAGCAGAGGCTTTCTGGCAAAAGAAAAAGGCATAGATTTGCTCCCTCCCATAGTAGTTAATCCAAGTAAGCCTGTCAACTACCTGAACAGGAAAAGCCCCTCAGCACAATGGTCCACCCTCACCCCATGAGGGTCTGTCTCTTCCTTCATAGTGGTCCCTTTGGTCATAGGTCTCTCCCATCCCTTGACGGTGCCCTATTTTCCTATGTAATCAATGTTATTGTATACCCTGTGCTCTCTGGGTTTCTTCTCAATTCTTTCCGCAGAGATCACAAAGATGGGGGTGTTGAAGGAGGACCACAGGGAAGTTTCAGGGGTGTTGAAGGAGGACCATAGGGAGGACTCAGAAACTACTACACTTGGGTTACACACTGTTTGTGGGAACACAGTGAAGGAGGGTGCTGCATCCTTCTCAGGCATTGGAGCCAGGGGAGCGTGCCATGGTTTGTCCATTTCTGGGCACTTTAACAACTGGTTGCTTTAGTTGGTTTGCCCAATCTCCCCACAGAGTAGCTGATGCCTTTGAACCGCTTCAGAATTACTAAGTAACTCATTAATAACTTCCGTTGAGACTGAGGTACCCAGTGCCTTGGCGTACTTCTATTCTTAACATCCCCTGATCGCTCTTTCCCATCTCCAGTTCTTATAGTACCTTTTCAAGTTCAGCTGACAATAACCCTCCATTCTGTAAAATATTTTGTAATTGTTTGGGCAGTTCTAGAAAGATGTGTTTTTATTATGATCACTCTATCCATCAATGCATTTTAAGAATTTGATTGAGAACTTTTCAGCTCTCCGTTTCTTCTATGTGAAGACTTCCGGCAGACAGTTCTAATGCCTGTACTGACGGTGACCCCATGGGAACACACGTTCAGTAAGTCTCGGCGTGGGCTTCTGGGGAAGAGTGCAGATGAGGAAGTCAGAGCAGAACACACACTAATACTGTGGTTATTTAAACTCACACCAGAGGGCAGATCTAACTATCCTGGTATATTTAAGACGCACTTCTATGTGAAGAAACACACTTCCTCCCGCAAGAAGATGGCTCTCAATTTGAAATTAAATAAAGACTCTTTGCCCTCTGCCCCCTTCAAGTCACTCCAGTGAAGCACTCTGTGTTTTACAAATTCTTGCTTCATAAAGCCTTCGGGGTTTATTTGGAATGATCTCTCTGTGCCTTGTCTTGTCCCCTCCCTGCTTTTAACTTGGGTAATGTAAAATTCTTTCCTGAGTGAAGAGCAGAGAGGAGCTGGAGAAGATGGATCTCCTGCTGGGCAGAAAATATGAAATTGCTCACCCAGACCAGAAAGAGATTAGCTTAGCTCTCACAAGTCACCTAACGCCTGTCTGTTGCTCTGGGGCTCCCAGTAGGACTCGTCATAGCGTCAGCGACAGGGAGACAGCAGCACCTCACCAGGCTGACGTCAGCGGGGAGACAGCAGCATCTCACCAGGCTGTGGACTTCAGCAGCACCTCCTTAATCCTGTGGAACATTCCTGTGTAATTCCTCTTGATCCATCTTCAGCCCCCTCTCTCTGTTTGTGAGTGTGTACATGTGGGGTGTGTGTGTGTGTGTGTGTGTGTGTGTGTGTGTGTGTGTGTGTGTGTGAGATGGTGGGGGCGGCACTAGCCTCAGGCCTGACTGTACCCTGGCAAGCCTGCTCCTTGAAGATACTTGAATGTCTCTGCTCTAGAGCATGGAATGACATCTGGGACCTTGTAAAAGCTGATCTGTTGATTCTGATGGGAAACCGTGGCTGGAAATCTGCACTCTTGAGTTTTATTTCCCCTGAAGAGCCAAGAAATAAAAGTCTGGTCTAATTGTGAAAATTTCTATGACTCACTATTCTTTCAAATATGCTTATTAGCACATTTCAATATATTATTAGTAGGCAAGAGAAATATGTCTAAGCTGTTTTGTACTCCAGGAATTGTTTAAAATGTCAGTGACGGATGAGCTAAAAATATGGTTCTTGGCTTGTTTCACTTGAGCGATGAATTAATTAGAAATATGTTATTTCTGTCACTCAGATCTCAAGGCCTGGGTCACGTCAGTTCTTCTCAGATGCTTTCTGACCAGGGCAGCAGCTAACCGAGACGGCCCCGGAACAGTTCTGGCGGCATGATTTACTGGGTGCTGCCTAGCCACCGAATCCCGCAGGCATAACTTCTAAGAATTTGTTTTAAACAGAAGCATCACCTTTGAAACAGTAGGCAGAGAGCCAAAATTAGAAAACCCATCTGGAAGGCTCTGAAATCACTACCATGTGTTCAAGAAAGATATTATAGGGATGTCTTTCCTTAGACTGTTGGTTCAACGTTCGTCTCAGGATTCCCTTTGGCAGGCAGTATTGGTTTGGAGGGAAGTATGGGTATAGGGCCTCCTGAAAAGAATTAGTTACGGTCATAGTGAGATAGTTCTCTCTAGAAAATCCCCTGCAGAAATCTGTTGGTGCCCAGACATCTAGCATTATCCATAGGCAAGGCCACTGGTACATACATAAATGATTGTAAGGGTACTAGAAGGTTCCCCCAAATACCCTGTTCTTGCTCCTGGGTGCCTCAATTCCCTCAAAGGAGAAAGAGTCTGTGACTCTGTGTTTGAATGAAGGCTTAAAACACAGGGCTGGAGAAAGAGTCAGGGGTGATATAAGAGAAGTTACTGGAAGCAGATATAGAGGCAAGCACAACAAAGATGGAGGATAAACAAGCATCCGAAGGAGAGTGGAAAGTGATGCTGCAGCAAGAGTCGGGGACAGATGGTCCAAGGACACGGCCCAAGATGAATAGACCATTCTCCTCCAGCAAGGGGGCTGAGGTGGCAGACATGCCCCTTAAAGGGATTTATTGAACACTTTAATTTTTTCTTTTTTCCTCCCTTCCCCTCCTTCCCTGCTCCCCCTCTTTTCCCTCCCCCATTCTTCCTACTCCCCCACTATTTCTTCCTCTCTCCCTTTCCCTCCTCTTCCTCTTCTTTCCCTGTTCCTTTCTTCTTCCTCTCTCCCACCTCTTTCCCTTCCCCTTCTTTTCCTTTTGTGTGTATATTCTCCTAAGAGCTTTGTGTGGCTGTTGTCATAGTCAGGGCAAACAGTCATCTAATCTCCTCCATGAACTCCCCCACGCTATCATGTCTAGCCTTTTTTCTCAAGTATAGTGTCTGGAAATCTCTGCAAAAGAAACTACCTATGGGAACTGTTGAGCCTGTCACAAACCTAATGTCCTTAGACTTGTCATTCAAAGTATGTTCCTTTTTCATTGCTGAGACAATTTCCATGACTGTCACTTCACTTATAGTTGAGGGTGTGTGGGTAACAGTGTGGAAACTCTCGTCTCTCTGGAGTTGTGGGAGAGGCTGGAAGTGCTCCTGGCAGGTAGGATGGTGGCTGCATGTTTCTGGCAGGTGCCTTTTGTCAAAGCAAAGAATTTCCTTGGCATTGCAATTCGCTACAAGTTTTAATAATGAAGAGATGTTGAAGAAGGCTTTTTCTCCATTATTTAACATTATTATGTGGGTGTTTTGGTCAGCTATTTTGTTGGATGATGATGTACAAGCTTTGTAGTCTGGTGATAAAATTGACTTGCCATTTTGTTTTGTTTTATTTTTATCATATTTCAATATTTGATTCTTGTTAACAAACATTCCTGGAGTACTTTGTTGAAGGTATTTGTGGCTGTGTTTGTGGAGGATACTGATCTAAATTTTGTTGCTATCTCTTTCCTGGTTTTAGTATTAATTTGCTATGAATGTAATGGTGACGTCCTAACGTGACGTAGGATGCGTAGCTGTAATGCCATTTCTTCATTAAGTGTTTGATAGAATTCTCTCCTGCAGATCACTAGGCCTCAGGGATTTCTTTGCAGGAAGCTTTCAAACTGCAAATTCATTTTGCCACATATGTAGCATGGTTCAGATGATCTGTTTTTATCACAAGTGAGTTCCAGCAGTTTATCATTTGAGAGGAATTATTCCATTAAATATAAGCTGCTGAATTTACATAGTGTTATTTATAGTATTTACTATTCTTCTGTTAATATCTGTGGAACATAATAAATTTCTCTCTTTAATCCACAATAGTTATTTTTCCTCCCTTCCTCCTTCCCTCCTTCCTGGGACCCCCTTCCTCTATTTATTTATTTATTAAGACAGAGTCTTATTGTGTAGCTCAGGCTAGCATTACGCTCACAGAGAGCACTGGCCTCCACCTCCCAAGTGCCAATGCTGGCATTAAAAGCATGCACCACTACACCTGACTAATTTGACATTTTCTTCTTTCTTTCTTACAGGTAGAGTTAGGTGAATGATTGGCCTCTGGTCTCACATGAGCGTTTCCAGCGAGCGGGGAGTCTCCCCGGGGCCTTCTCTCCTCAGCATCCTTGAGTCACTCCTTTCTGCATCTCTCCAGCCTTTGGGGCCGTGCCATGCAGGAGACGCTGACTAGGACCTGCCTCCTGGCTACTCTTTTTAAGCATCTCTTTTTCATGAGTAGAAAATATCCCTGTTTCATATTATCTAAGCACATAAAAGCTCCGTTTTGTGAGCTGCGAGACGGAAGTCCGATTCTTCTCTGGGAATTTTTGAAAGTGTGTGTTTTAGTTCACTAACTCCTACCACGGTGAACTCAGAATTAGTGCTCAGCTCCTGAGCGATTTGTACTCTTTATGCCTCCACACACAGAGGAGGCATGGTTAACACCTCATTACAGTAGAGAACCGGATCCCACACGAGACCCATATCTTTGACTGGGCTGTCTGCGGGCTCAGCTCAAATGGCACAGGAGAGCAAATAATAGATCCCCTGTGGACATTCCAATGGCCCTTTGTTTAATCCTTAATCTAATTGGCTAGACCTAGAAATATCAGGTGGAGTCAGATGAATCGAAGTGACTGATCTTATTGCACCCATTTATTCTCCAGTGTTGAGGCAGGAGTGTCCTCCTAAATCCCCAGGGCCATGCGGTTGCCCTTTAGCCTCCTTCAGCAGTGAGATCATAGTTCCTCACCCCCACCCTCTACCCTACCATATACATTTTATATTCAGTATCTGCATTTGATAAGAAGGCAGCATCTTAAGTTGTGTGTGTGTGGTCACAGTCAAGTATTTCTTTATTAATTCATATCCGAATCAACACAATGCCCAGTCACTGAGGGAGATAGATGAAGCCCCAGACTCCATACGCATCAGCCCCTTAGACCCCACAGTCTCATCCAGCGGTGTGCTTGGAGCTTCCAGCCTCTCCATGATAACGAATTTCCCCGACTGTGTTTTGTGAAGGTGGAGAACAAGGAAACCCTTAAAAGCTGACTGTGGTGGCTCAGCCTGCCATCCTGGCACTTGGTAGAAGGAAACAGGAGGACCAGAAGTTCAAGGTCGCTGGGCATGACACAGTGAGTTTGAGGTCAGCGTGGGTACCATGAAACCCAATCTTAGATGTTATCATAATGAATAAAAGGAAACAGGACACAAGGATAAAGATTCCTGCTAACCTACTGCTCTGTCATGTGACCTTTTTGGTTGTAATGATTAACTTAGCCCTTTGGGGCCTGTGTCAGGTGTTTTATAAGCTGCTGGTCAGGTCATTTCCAACATGGAGCAGTTTTTAAGAAAATCACCATGTACATTTTACACCTTTATGTCCAATTGCTAAAGAATCTGGACCCAAACCAGAAGAAATTATTTCAGCCTTGAGATAATTCTCAGCCCCATTTGGACTTTGCTGGGTGCATTAAATTGAACTCCTGTGAGGCTGCACAGCATCTTCCCCAAGACTATTGGTCACATCTGGGCAGCAGATGTGCAGTCTGGTTAACAGAACATCAGCAAATCGAGAGAGCATCTGGGGCAGTGTCTGGAGCACTGGGGAGAATTCTTACCGATATCGACATGGTGACAGTCATGTCATGTGGAACACTGTGTTCACTGTCCTGCCTGTGCTTCTTCACTGGACCTGCAGTGGGCGAGCAGCAGCATCTTAGACACAGACTCTGCCACCATCTGTGTCACAATACAGAAAAGCATGATGTTCAATGAAGCAGATGTGAGGTGGTACAGCAGCTGTCAGCATCAGAGCTCTGTGGACTTGGATGTCAGGAACTTGCCTTCCTTGGAGAACCTTGGTGGTTGGTTCCTGCTTCCCGTGCTAGCTGTTCAGAGAGCACTGTGTTCTGTCTTATCTTTGTCATCCAGCAGAATTGCTGAGAGCCAGAGAGTTTGGGTTTTATCTATGTCCTGGGAAATAGAGGCAGGAAGGTTGATATATACTGGGGTGCACACCTTGGGAGGTGTCTGAGGGGACATCGCTGTGCCAGCTCACCTGCCACACTCCCTGCCTGTGTTTCTCTCAGTCCTGCTTTGTCACTGTGGTCTTTTCTGTTACCTAATGATGGAACAGACCTCAGTGGGTTCCCATCACCCCCTCATCAGACCAAGGGCTGTTCCTGTCTTCCTTCATCTCTGCCTCTCTCCTGGCTTCCCTGGCCTTCAGAAAGCCACATGGGAGCAAAGAGTGCGTCCATCTCAGTCATTACTTTCGATCCATAACTTTATATACTCACCCATCACGATCAATAGAAGCACACAGAGAGTCAGGACGGTGTGTCATTTTAGCTGAAGTGTGTGCAGTCATTTCTTGTATATTTCCCTGGGTATCTTTTCTTAAAGAGCACACCTAAGATCCAGTCTGATGGTGTTTGGTGTCTTTCAGCCAAAATTCCTTGGCATGAGTTTTGACCTATTTTACAAAACAAGAAAAAAAAAGAGAAAAAGAAAAGTTTATCACTCAAGATACATTTATTTCCTCAAATACCTGACCTGACCCCCTGCCTCAGCTTCCCCAGTGCTGGAGTTTACATGCATAATTCAATCATAATCACCCATCTAATAGATGTGCAAACTAGATCATCTGTATATTAATTTACAGTGGAATTCTGTGGCAGCTGAAGACTCTTGTCTGCTAACTTATAAGCTACAATCTCTTTAGGAAGTTTCTCCCTACAAGACAAAAGCTGGAATGCACCCAAGGTTTATCTGGACACTCAACATCAGAATAACCATCAGATGTCCTTGAGACAGTGGTTTCCAAAAGGGGAGATTTTACCCCCATTGGACATTTGACAATGTCAGAGACATGTATAATTCTCACAATTTAAAAAGGTAGGCTACTGCCTTCTACCTTGGAGAGTACATCGATGCTGCCCAACATCATACAAGGCACTGTGTAGAGAACAGGGATGCTGCCCAACATCATACAAGGCACTGTGTAGAGAACAGGGATGCTGCCCA